>NW_023458573.1:157516-185493 GCF_013731165.1 Rhagoletis pomonella
AAAACTAGTTTTCGCACGTAAGCTCCCTTTTCGTAGACCAGGTCACACATATGTATGTATGAAACAAACGGGCTTCGTTGATATACTGATGGACATACATACATACACATATCTACTTATGGGCAGCAATGTTTTCATGTATTTACATATGTCTGAATGGTTATAAATCACCCAGTAGAAATTGGTTGTATGCATTCATGAAGAATACTTGCTATATGAGTGAATTAGTGTGAACAATTCATGCGTAGTCATGATTTTCCACAAATAAATTCAAATTCTAGCGAACTGCAAGCGAACGTACGATGTTGTTGTTTTATATACATTTCATGAAAAATTTGAAGTGGAATTTTTGTAATATTTTCAGTCTTGTACAAAAATTTTAGTGAACGGACGTGCTCTGCCATACTATTTTCAGAACTAAAGGGCTTTGCAGGATATGCATTTGCATATGTAAATGGGGACTCAAATTAATATATTAATACCAAATAACCTCGATTGAATGCTACTCTGGAGTACTCAGTATCGATACTTTTAAAAATCGGGTACTGACGATCTTTTTGAGAATCAAGTTCTGAGTACTTTTGGTATCAATACTGCCCACCACTAGTTTTTGTGCTTCCGCTTGTATGAATTCGTGTTGTGTTTATATACTCTGATGAACATATGTGAGAATGATAGCAAGGCGAACTCATATAAGGTACACTGAGGGAAATAATGCATAGTAAAAATGAATACTTTATAATTGATTATCGTTTAAAATTGTTCGAATTTAAAAATAACTTTTCATACAAAATTTATTACGCACGTATTTGACTGTTCACATCTGAGTATATACATATATGAGTGTATATACGCACCCCAAGCATGCAGAGCGCCGCTGTGAGAGCGGTGACAACACACACATTCATACATAGTACATGTTTATCCGTACAAATTGCGTGCTGTGGTGTTGATGGATATTCAACATTTGAAAGAAAATTTATATCCCTGGGTGTAGCTGAGTGCGCAAAGATGCATGCCACAATTTGTTGATATCCAGAGATGGTCAGGGTTCGAATTCCACTGCAAGCAACATGCAAGTTAAATATTTTATTTTTTTTTTAAGTTTTTGTCTTGATTATTCACTTCACAGATGCTTTTTCAGAACGGACACGGTCATTTTAATATGCGCGTAATTGAATTGAATATTTACCAATATACAGTACTTTCTTTGACGTTTATAGTAAGATCAATTACGTTTCTATTTGATTTTAATATTTTTTCCCCTCAGTGTAGTGTTACAGGAGCAGTTGAAGTTTTCGCCCCAGCGTTTCTTACAGAAAGCCATAAACGTAGCGATCGTTGGTTCAACGTGGTGATGTTTTGCTCTAGATTGCACCGTTTGTGGGTCTGTTGAATGAATTTGTGTCTTGGTTGTATGAAAGATCAAACAATTATGATTTTCTGACAAGTTGTACAACTCGCTACATTAATGGCCATGTCGTACAAAGTCATCCTATTTTGCGTTTATTTTGTTCACTAAATAACCCAAAATGGAGAGCTCAGCCGAAAGATATACTTTCGTGCTTTTGTTGAATTTTATAAATGTAAGCCGAAACTATGAAAATGTAAAAATGAGATTGCTCGCAAAATTTTATCATTCGTGGGCAAAACGTCCAACTTGATTACGGTCGCAATGTTTAAGGCTTGCATTATGTCAAAATGTGTGTTTGCTATGATTCATGTTGTGATTTACTACCATTATGCGTAGACCAATTCATGAAATCATTTTATGCGTTCGAGTAGAAACTGAGTGCATGAACACCATTTCATGATTTAAATTATACACGAAATGGAGTTTATGAACTGAGTTTATACTCAAATTTATGAAATTATTTCGTGAATTGGACTACGTATAAACGTGATAATTGTGGGTATAATTTGTAAGGTAATTTTATGTTTTTATACTCTTGTTAATACATAAATATATATATTCGTGATAAGAACATATAGTCACTAGAGACGAATAAAGGCGCGCTAGTGATTCGACGGCGAAAAAGGACGCGTAAAAATTTGTTTACGAAAAAAGGTGCTTAAGAAAACTTCGGCGAAGAAAGACCAGTAAACATAGATTTATATACCTGGCCAACGACTGTGACTTCAGCATCATTCCCCAAAAACTCTTTGGGGAATTTAGATACCGTTACATTCGCAAACATATAGTCTGTTCCAATAGCAGTCCGGTTTACAGGATTTAGTCAGAACTTACAGGAAGTCGTTCCTATTGACATAAAACCTGTAAGTGGGAACACATTTGAGAGAGTAACTGAGCAACTGTTCCTAGTCAGAAGTTACAGGATTTAGTACGGAGTTTCTTTTCCTGCAAGTTCATGAAAAGTGTCAAACGATCAGCTGATTTGCATTTGCAAGCAAAAACTAACAGCGGTGAAAGCAAAGTACCTTATATTTGTAAAAAAATGGAAGTAAACAACGAAATGTTTGAATATGTATAGATTTTAATAATTATTTAGTGATATTTCAGCTAAATCAGTGTTGTACAAATGACATGTAAACAAACCGACTGACGCTTTTACAGGAAATAGTGCTTTTTGCGTTCCTATGCACTTCTGCATCTGTTCTCCTTTTACTCTCATTTGAGAGAGTAAAATTGTAGTTTGACAGTTCTACAGGTTTTAGTCCGAAGTTCAAAGGAACAGACTAATGATTGACCACAAAAATAAGTTTACGCGTCTTTCCTCGCCGTCAAATATTTTAACGCGGCTTGTTTCGCGGTCAACTATGTTAAAGAGTCTCTCTTCGCTGAAGTTTGTTTTATGCGTCTCTTTTCGCGGTCAACTTTTGAGCTCTCGCCTTTATTCGTGTCTAGTGAGGATATGAATTTGCCTTGGAATATAGAAAGCGAGTAAGAAGAAATGTCGAACAAAGGAATTCGTCTTCTTTCAACTTAAGTAAATGCATTTTGCAAACGAAAGTGCGTACGTTACTTCGTGCCATGGTTATAATGCACGGGTCGAATCGTAACAAATCGCAGCGAATTCGTAAGGATTTATTGATTGCATTGTAAACATTTGCATTTATTTGTTAAACATACAATAGATAATTATGTGACAGTTCACTCCGTTCAGTTACTTCCATTATAACCCGGTCCCAAGGATGCTAGCAGGGCCAATTCATATAAGATGGTGTTACCGGAAAATGAATAAATAAATTATATCAGCAAAATTAATAAAATAAAATTGAATCGCCTAATGGTTTGCCATGCTGTGCACATATTTTTACAAATAAAATTTCCTGAGTACCTGGTACTCACACCTTTTTTAAGAAGTTTCACTTCTGTCATGTGTACGCTGCTACACGCGCCTTTTTTCCTATATATTTCGCATTTTATTCACATTAATTACACTGGATAACAACTTTTAGTTTGGTTTATGTTCTCCAGACGCCACTATCCAATTTCTATGTAGAATTGCTCGGTGATTCCAAAAATTTACTTAATTTTTTTCCTATGGATGCGTTTTCAAGATATTTGCAATTTACCGTTATTCAGCTTAAAACAAAAAAGGTTCCGCTTAATCACGTACATCGTACGAACC
Source organism: Rhagoletis pomonella (assembly GCF_013731165.1). Taxonomy (NCBI): domain Eukaryota; kingdom Metazoa; phylum Arthropoda; class Insecta; order Diptera; family Tephritidae; genus Rhagoletis; species Rhagoletis pomonella. The sequence goes on from NW_023458573.1 coordinate 161,110, forward strand.
AATTTAACAATCGTGATCTGAAATGCGGCAAAAGAAAGCTAACGGAATTCTCCATAAACCATATACCCATACTTTCCGATAGGACTGATAGTTTCTGACAAATTAATTAATTGTTGCAGTTTGCGTATTTTCGTTGGACCTGTCATTATTTCTTTATTTATCCATCGATTTTCTTCATTGGTAACTTGATTTTTTTGTAACAGAACAGGCTTTAGCATAAGTGCTAAAATTTGGCACAGAACCTAATAATTTTTTAAATTTTTCCTTTTTTTAATTTTGATATTTTTCATTTTCACATTAAAAAATAAAAAAAAAAACTGGAATGATTAATTAATTTTTCAGAAACTATCAGTCCAATCGGAAAGTGATGTATATATAGTTTATGGAGAATTTCATTACTTATCCATAGAATTAAAAATAAACTAGATTTTCGGAATCACCGAGCAATTCTATATAGGCATTGGATAGGCGCATCTATTGAACCTTTTTGCCATAAACCAGTGTTATTTCTCTTTAATCACTTTCACTTCTCCTTGACATAAAAAATCGCCGAGATTAAGTACTTTTGGCTGACCAGTTATTCGAGTTTGTGCGTGCACACGATTGCCGCTAAGTCGGCCCGAAGAGTCGGTTCGCAAAAAAGTACTAAAGCGAAGTGTAATGCTGGCGTACACCTGCTGCTGTTTTTACAATAAAATAATAATAATAAAGTTAAATACAAACATGAGTTTTGACAACTTTAAAAAATTTTCGCTTCTATCAAACGTTAACCCATTGACCTTAAATTTTTACTATATCTTTGAAATAAAAAGGAAAAAATATCCGGTCGGCGCTCAACAAAAACCCCATTTTTATATTTGCCATGCAAACTAGAACTCCTAGAACTAGAACAGAATATACATATGTATTTACAAAACCTCCAAATATATGAAATTAGTTTTAAGGATATGGGGCAAAATTTGTAAAGTGTACCAGGAAAACATTTTATGTCAGCATTTTGTTCAAACTCCACCACGTTGTTGCTTTGGTTACTGGTATCCATTGTGTAAAAGATTTTGTTTTCTACCTACAAATTTGCATAGTTTTTAACAAAAGTTCCGAAAAGGTTTACTTTCAGTACAAACATGGGTACATCTTCTGTATAGCTCCTAAATTAACTTATGGGAGGTTCTATGAGAAAATAATTTGTGATTCATAATTCAAGTGTTTGGTAAGCAAAATATGTAGTAGAACTCATCTGCTGTAATAAAATTGTGTTATATATTAAAATGTGTGAGTGCTCTATGTATATTATGACTTATTGTGTTTCGCTGTTTCGTGTTTGTTGCATAATGCTAGAAATTCATTGCAGATGTTTGACACAATTGCATTTTCGTTTCCACATAATTAGGGTGGTACAGTTGTCAGAGATGGGTTTACAGGGCTGATAAGCTTTATTTGTTTGTTGAGATGGACGCAGGGGAGGAGGGGCGAACGCACGGGCTCGCCCCTTACCTATATACCTGATAAGGTTGAGTGACATTTTGACCAGTTTTAGTTGTTTTTTTTGTTTATTTAATGTTTGTAGTTTTTTTTTATAAAAGTGTAGCACTTTACATAACCAGAACCACATAAATCTACTTTTCAAACTTCATTCAAAAATTATAAAAATTCAACAAACTATAAAAATTTAATTAATTTAAAAATTACACTAAAAAATTGTAAACTTTTCATTCACAATTTTTATAAAAATTTTGGGTATGCAGTTACATAGCCCATTAGGTTTCTAGGGTTCATAGTTTTATTGCACTTTGTCCATTTTTAGCTTTGCAATTTTGAAATTTTAGAATTAAGTGATTTTTGCTATTTGTAAATAAAAATTAAAATTTTACTTCAAATATTTTTCCTGTGCTGTAAAATTTCATCTAGAATTTTAAATTAAACCTTTTTTTAATCAATATATATATATTGGTAAATACAATTGGCGATCCTGCCAGGAGTCGAACCTGGAATCTTCTGACCAAAGTGCAATCAATCTATGAATCCTACAGATTTAAGTAGGTAAAAACAAAAATTTCAAGACGCTAGGAAGTCATGTTTATTACCTCGCTTTTATTAGCTTGGAATGTAACTATGTAATGACAGTACGAATGGGAATTGCTTAGTTTCCATTTTAAATTTACCTGATGAAAGTACGAATGAAGATTCTAAAGATTGATTTCGCGCGTTACATTACGTTCCCATTGAGCCAACAACTTGAGGTTAATGTTTTGAGTTTATGAACAGATGTCAAGTGTTCATATTGGGGTGTTTAAGAAACACACAGTTTAATTTGTCATTTTTATACCCAAGCGAACTTGTGCACAAGGGTATTATAACTTTGTTCACATAACGGTTATTTGTAACAGCCAAAACGAATCGAGATAGATATAGACAAATGTATACATAAATGATCAGAATCAAAAGAGAAGTCGATTAAGCCATGTCTGTCTGTCTGCCCGTGTACACTATAACTCGAGCAAAAATTGAGATATCTCAACGAAATTTGGTATGTAGATTGCCCTTTACTCAAGGTAGGCTGGTATTGAAAATGGACGAAATCGGACCGTAACGACGCCCACTTCCCATATAACGGTAGTGTTCAGAAATACGAAACCTGCGATATTTTAGTAACTACTGCAGCTTATTCCCTGAAAATTTATATTTACAATGATTTTTAGACGTAAAATAAGAATATTATAAATTTTTGGAAAATGGGCGTAGCCACGCCCACTTATGATTACATGTGTATATCTTGGTAACCGCTCCACCAATTTCTCCCAAACATGGCACATTGGTACAGTATACCAAACGGCTGAAAATATTTAAAATCGGACAATAACCACTCCCAGATCCCATATAACGATAATTTAGAGATATACGAAATCTTCGATAAATCAGTAAATACAGAAGCTAATTTATTCAAAATTCATTTTTGCAATAATTCTTTAGCAAAAATTACGTTTGTGATAAAGTTTTGGAAAATGGGCGTGGCACCGCCCACGTATGGCCGTATGGTATACGTATCTCGGTAATCGTTCGATCAATTTGTACCAACTTGGTACGATTATTTCGTTTACCACATAAAAGCAAAACGTTAAAATTATTGAAATCGGACCAAAAGTACTCCCACTTTTTATATAACGGTAAATTTCAGAAATTCTTGATTTATGTATGCTAATTTATTCAAAACTGAAACCAACAACAATACCTTGAAAAGAAGTTAATTTATTATAGAATTTCGTAAAACCACTCTTCTTACCATTCATTTAATGTTCGGCTCCACCCGAACGTAGACTTTTTTACGTGTTTTGTTTAGTTTTACTTATTCTCATTTAGCCTGTTCCCGTGGATCGATCGAATTTTTTACGCTGATTTCAACCATACCAAAATCATTTGGTGCAAATAAAACCAAAGCCAATATAAGAAGTTAAATTTCAATTCTTCTATTTCTTATGTGTTTAATATCTCGGAAACTACTTAACCTATTAAAAAAGTATTGGTGCTTATTTCAACATAATTTAAATACCTTTTATGCGAGGTATATACTACAACCAGTTTGAAAACGAATTGTGTAAAAAACGCTACTTAAACAAATTTATTTATATTTCTTTGTGTTTTTTAGTATTTTCGGACTAAAAATATAAAGAAGCAAATAGCTTATACACGTTCATGAAAGACAAATTAATTACCTTTATTTTGGCGTCATTAGTTGTTTAATAGGTGATGTTGTTCAGAAGATACTAATATTTAAAAAATCAAAAAGTTTTATTTTAACCATTGATATCTTCTCTATTTTTTATTTCCGCAAGATAATTTTGGTAGGGTTGAAATCAGCACAAAAAGTTCTATCGAACCACATTTTGGGATTTTGCATAGCTAGATTCTGGATATTCTAGACCAGAGGTTCCCAAACATATTTTTCTGGTAGACCCCTTTCAAAACTTTATTGGTTTTGGTGGACCCCCTGATGCTCATTTCTAAACTGTGAAGCTCATCAAAAACTGTGAAGATTATATCTATCGATGTAATTTTGCATCGCGGGTAAGTTTCAGAACTAAATTCGGAGTGCCAAAAATAAAAATAATTCTATTCATTAAAATAATGTGATTACACACTTGCAGGTTTTAAAAAACAGAGCTCGTAAAGCCATGAAAGAACTATTTCGTTCTGAGGAGTTATATTTTTTAAGAGCACTAAATACACTCCTCACATGTTCGGCTCACTCATGAATTTGCATGTGATGTATTTGTCAAATAGTTTATTTGTGTTGATGGCATCATTTTTATTTTTATCGCTCCGAGTTTTAAAGTGATGCGAAAAATATCCCAGGGTTCGTATTTGCACACACATGCGCAGCACATCCTAACATTTTACGCTCACACACGTGTGCTGTGCATATAAAGAAGCAATTTTTAGCAAAAAAAAACCGACTTCAACTCTCATATAAAAAAAATATATATATATATCTCATGATCCACTGATCGGATCGTAACCAGATTAGTATGAGACCACCTCTGAGACACTACCTACCGACGTGGTCCAAAGTTATGCGGTAACATACATAATAAAAAAATAATAAAAAATATTCCGACGAACTGATAACCTCCTCCTTTTTTGGAAGTCGGTTAAAAATTAAAAATGTGTGTGCCGTTTGGTAAAAAGCACGGGCACCTGTGTGTACTTTATTTTTATTAATATAAAGCATATAAAAAATTAAAAACTTGCTCACATTACATGTGTTTGCCGTTTGGTAAAAAGCACGGGCACATGTGTGTACTTTATTTTTATTAATATAAAGCACACGCACATGTGTGTGCTTTGCGTAGAGTAACTTATACACTTCGAATTCTAACTCAAATCTTAAAATAATTTTTTAATATGTTTTCTGTCATATAAAAAACAAACAACATCTCACTTTTTATTGAATTGTCTTACAAATAATAACGCTTAATAAAAAAATTATTTTAAAAATATATTATGTGCATGTGCATGGGCTGAAATTTGTACAAAAATCGGCTCACACACATGTGCATGTACTTAATAAGAAACAGCACAAACTTTTCTGTGAGCAGAGTTTGTTTTCCACTTATGCACACACATGTGTATGAGCAGTGAGGGCAAGTTGAATGTGTTTCTGGCGTGTGTGTGAGCAGAGCATGTGTGTGCAAATACGAACCCTGAGATATCCGTCACGTGGTCCAAAGTTATGCGGTAACATAGTTTAACTGTTGTCTAGTTCGGACGTCCTTTTTCTTTTGCTCTGCGCACAAACATAATAAGTTTTAGTTTTCCTTTCGCAAAATGTCTCTCTGTGCTAATTGTATGGCCCAGTGTGGACTTAAGGACAAAATCTTAAATGCGATTTCGGACTTGGATCAGCTGAAAAGCATCTTTGTGTCTCTAATTGAGCCAGCAAGTGATAATTCTATTACACCGCCACCTGCTATCAATGAGAAAAGAATTATTACGCGTTCAAAATCTAAAATAAGTGACATTGTTGCTGTTCCTATTGCAAAAACACCTAAAGCTACTAATTTCCGTGATTGTGGTGCTGCTGGTACTGTGCCAGCTACTGATGCTGTTGTTGCGGATAATATCGTTTCTGTTGTTCCTGATAATAATACTGGTTTGACTGCTCATAGTACTGCTGAAAACATTTCTTCTTTTGCTCCTGTTAATAATACTGGTTTGTCTGTGCCCGCTGCTTCTAAAACCGGTTTTTCTTCGTCTTCGTTTTCTGCTGCTGCTTCGGCAGCCGCTTGTAATGCTCCCTGTGCTAGTGAAGGTTTCGCCGCTCCGACGTCTTCGTATGCCGCTGCTGCAGCATTAATACCTGACGCTGCTGGTAACAATACTCCGATACACAATGCACAGTGGTTAACTGTGGCTAAAAAACGCAAGCATAAAAAACAGAAACCGTTTGTGTTTGGAACTAATGCTAACTCAGAACTTGAAGTTGTGGTTCGCTTAAAATGGCTGTATCTTTCTTCGTTTGTATCTACTGTGAAGACTGAAAGTATCATTGAGTATGTAGCAAAGTACGCTGGTATTGATAAAGATAAGATTTCTTGCTTTTTGCTTGTGCAGAAAGGTTCCGATTTGAGTGCTCTCAAGCGCGTAAGTTTTAAGCTTGGTGTTCCGGAATGCTATTACGACAAATTGCTTTCGTCGGATATTTGGCCAGCTAACGTCGCGATCAGGCCTTTTGATTTTTTTCAAAAGGATCCTCAAGTGCTGCAAAAGAAATAAAAAAGCAATCTATCTCAAATAGTCGTAAAATTAAAGTCTACTATCAAAATACGTCTGGACTCAGAACCAAATCTGAAACCGTCCGCATTTTAAGCTCGCAATTGGAATACGACTGCTTCGCATTAACTGAATCTTGGCTCAATTCAAACTTTTTTGATGCAGAATTTTTTGATCCGGCCCTGTTTGACGTCTTCCGCAAGGACAGAGATTACGCTAAAGCTGGTGTAAGTAGCTTAATAGCTACCCGTCGCCGTCTTCGGGCTTCTTTCTCTCCGCTCCTCGATGAAAATTCTATCTTGGACCAGATATGCGTAAAGCTACAGGGCGCATGTGGTGTGCTATACATTTGTGTGTCATACATTCCACCGGGCAGCTCTGATTATTTGTATAAGGCCCATGTTGACAACATTCTTGAACTTCAAGCGAAAATAGGTGATAGTCAGCTCTGCGTTCTAGACGATTTTAACTTAAACAATATCTCCTGGAGCTATTTAGATAATAATAATTTTCTTACTCCATTCAACGTTAATAGTATTTTAGGATCATATTTTATTGACAATCTGCTATGCATTGAATTATTTCAAGTCAATGGTTTTTTTAACGAATTAGGCCGAATTTTGGATTTGATTTTTGTTAGCTATAATATTAACTTTAAGCTTTCGAATGCATCTAGTTACATCTCTCCTCCAAATCAGCACGATACTCCATTAGTGTTGGAAATTGAATTTTTTGAGTTACCTACTGGCATCCAGAGGGTAGCTTTTAATTACTCTCTATGTGATTTTACTGAGTTGAATAATAATTTATTGGTTTTAGATTGGTCTCAGCTGTTTGAGAAGAAGGATGTAACTAGTTGTTTCAATATTTTTAAGTCTAACGTTTACGATGTTTGTCTAAAAAATATTCAACTCTCTAAAGAGCTCAATTTAACAAGCTGAATAAATCTTCATATAGAAATTACATACACAATGTTGAAAGTAACATAAAAAGAAATCCTAAGTTTTTCTGGAGTTACATAAAGTCGAAAAAGAATTGCTCAAATATTCCCGCTTCAGTTCAACTAAATGGTGTTTCAGCTAACTCTATTTTGGATGCTGTCAATCTTTTTGCTGACTTTTTCTCGTCCAATTTTATTTTAGATAACCCGGATAGTGTTGTTCCTGAGGACCTTTCTTTTGACTCAAATAATTCTCTCAACTTCGGTAACTTATTTTTGTCTTATGAAGATATCGTTAATGGCATAACTGATTTAAAGTATTCCACTAATACTGACGCCGATGGCCTCTCAGTTATCTTGTTAAAAAGCTGCCCCTCTCTTATCGAGCCTTTGAGACATATATTTAATATGTCATTGGCTGATGGGGTGTTTCTCGACGACTGGAAACTGGCTTTCATTACGCCGATTCTCAAAAGCGGTAATAAAAATTATATAGCGAACTATAGGCCGATTTCCAAGCTCACTTCTGGTTCTAAGCTTTTCGAATGTATCGTGAAAGACAAAATATACTGTGCTACTAAGCACGTGTTATGTCCTAATCAACATGAATTTATCCCGGGCAGATCAACGGTAACTAACTTAGCGGTATTTACGGAGAACTGTTTTGCAACCTTTCAAAAGGGATTCCAAATTGATGCCGGCTACACGGATTTCTCTAAGGCCTTCGATAGGGTATCTCACCGTATCTTGATAGCGAAACTGGCGAGACTAGGCTTCCACTCTGCTTTCTTGAAGTGGATTATATCGTATCTAAGTAACAGGCGCTGTGTTGTCGTAATTGAAAATGTGTCTTCCCGTTCGTTTATTGCTTCCTCAGGTGTTCCCCAGGGTAGTATCTTGGGTCCTTTATTATTTGTGCTCTTTATTAATGATATTTCCTCTTGTTTCTCTAAATGTAACTTCTTGCTGTATGCCGATGACCTGAAGATTTATTATGAAATTAGTTGCCCGCAAGATTCACTAACTCTCCAAGCTGAGCTCGACAACTTATACAATTGGTGTATGCGTAATTGTCTATTCCTTAATATTAGTAAATGTCATTATACCTCCTATGCTAAGTTATTAAGACTGGTACCTACTTCCTACTGTATCTCAAATGTGCCGCTGAAGTCAATTTGTGAATTTAAGGACTTGGGGGTCTATTTTGATACCAAGCTTAGCTTTACCACTCACATCAATTTTATTATCTCTAAATCGTTCGCGATGTTGGCATTTGTTCGTCGTAATTGTTCTACGTTTTCCGATCCTTATACTTTCAAACTTTTGTATACTTCTTTTGTTCGTTCTAGGCTGGAATACGCGGTTTTTATTTGGAGACGATACCATTCTATTTATATCAACAGATTAGAATCTGTTCAAAGGGTTTTTGCTCGGTTTGCTTTTCGCTCGCTAAGATTTACTGAACCTCTCCCATCTTACCGTTCTCGCTGTCTATTAATCAACCTTATGGCCTTAGATGCGAGGCGAACTCTTTTATCGATGTGTTTCGTATTTGACATCATCTCAGGCTCTATTGAATGTCCATTCCTTCTTATGAGAATTGGTTTTAATGTTCCTCCACGTATTCTTCGTTGCAATGAATTATTTTATGTTGGCTTAGCAAAAACCGTTTATGGCATGATCACCCCTTTAAGGAGGGTGCTATGTCAATTCAATGCTTATTCTTCTTCCTTAGAGTTTGATTTCTCTTCTTCCAAGCTTAATTTTAAGAATATACTTGTAAGGCATTTGTTATGAAAACCATAATATATACTTATGTTTTTTATTTTTTGCGTTATCCTGTAAATGCGTAAATTTGTAATATAGTCTGTAAGCACATTGTTTATTGATTAATAAATGAAATGAAATGAAATGAAAAAAAAAACAATCTTCCGACGAACTGATAACCTATTCCTTTTTTGGAAGTCGGTTAAAAATTAAAAACTTGCTCACATCACATGTGTGTGCCGTTTGGTAAAAAGCACGGGAACCTGTGTGTACTTTATTTTTACAAATATAAAGCATATAAAAAATTAAAAACTTGCTTGGTACTTTTTTGGTAAAAAAAACGGGAACATGTGTGTACTTTATTTTTTTATTAATATAAAGCCCACGCACATGTGTGTGCTTTGCGTAGAGTAACTTATACACTTCGAATTCTAACTCAAATCTTAAAATAATTTTTTAATATGTTTTCTGTCAAATAAAACAAAACAACATCTCACTTTTTATTGAACTGTCTTTCAAAAAATAACGTTTAATAAAAAAATTCTTTTAAAAATATATTATGTGCATGTGCATGGGCTGAAATTTGTACAAAAATCGGCTCACTCACATGTGCATGTGGTTAATAAGAAACAGCACAAACTTTTCTGTGAGCAGAGTTTGTTTTCCACTTATGCACACACATGTGTATGAGCAGTGAGTGCATGTTGAATGTTTTTTTGGCGTGTGTGTTAGCAGAGCATGTGTGTGCAAATACGAACCCTGAAATATCCGTCACTTGCCTTTTTAAAACACAAAACTTGAAACAACAAAATTGCAAAACTTCAAATTCAGAAACTGACAAAAAAGAAACGACCGAGGTGTTCCACCTATCGGATATTTATGCCTCGTGAAATGACCAGTCAGCAGTCCTGTCTTCTCAGTGAGAGGAAAAAACTAAATAGACCTTCTGAGAATGAAGGCAACGTGAGATTTACTTATCTAAGAATACATAAAAATGGCTTTGCTTTTTTCCGAAACAAAATCGCGTTGTTGAAAGGCTACTAAAGTGGAAGTATTTCGCTTATCAATCAATTTCGCAACAGGTTCGCGGGATTTCAGCCTCTCAACCATTTTACGTTTTTCCCCGATGGAAGTTTTCGAATCAAAGAAGGCCAAAACCACTGCTTCTTCAGAAAGGTACCTGTTCGAGCGTTAAGCTCCCACTATACCTGTCGTCGCAAACCCTTCGCACTTTCGTTTTCGATAGCTACGCCACTGGCTCATACTTTTCATTACTCATGCTTCGGTCGCTCCACATTGCACTTTCGTCACCGCATTGCACTTCATTGCTGTTGCTAACGCACCGCTAATCAGCAGCTTATGCAAAGGTGCGCGCATAAACAACACAATTTTTGGACCATCGTTGCGCGCGTCACTCGTCGTAGCGGTTATAAATACTTCGCTGCACAAACAACAATAAGCATCGCTAAACCGCACATTTCCATATCGCTCTTCTCCCGCTATTCGTCGTTATTAATATTTAAGCATAAGCAAATTGTTTAAGAAAATGTCTGTACAGTCCATTTGAAGATCTCCTAGCGTACGGAGCAATAAAAGCATAAAACCAGACTTCAATTTGTTAAATTATTTTTTTGCATTCGACAGCCGGTAAACCCCATTACTCGGCTCGGCCAGTACCACTAATGGTTTGTAATTTTTGCAAGAACGGCTGACTTCCAAAACGTCAATGGCTTTGCATACGTACAAAGTATAATGTTTCATAACACCGAACTACAAAATATTGACACTGTATACTTTTCCAAAACGCATCAGAAAAGTTATGGAAACACATCGCTAGAGCAATCAGCGCATCAGAAACAAAGTTGATGCTTCGTTTGTTATTGGTTGAAAAGTGGTTCAGGTATATAAATCTATGTTTACTGGTCTTTCTTCGCCGAAGTTTTCTTAAGCGCCTTTTTTCGTAAACAAATTTTTACGCGTCCTTTTTCGCCGTCGAATCACTAGTGCGCCTTTATTCGTCTCTAGTGACTATATGTTCTTATAACGAATATATATATTTATGTATTAACAAGAGTATAAAAACATAAAATTACCTTACAAATTATACGCACAATTATCATGTTTATGCGTAGTCCAATTCACGAAATCATTTCATAAATTTGAGTATAAACTCAGTGCATAAACTCCATTTCGTGTATAATTTAAATCATAAACTGGTGTTCATGCACTCAGTTTCTACTCGAACGCATAAAATGACTTCATGAATTGGTCTACGCATAATGGTAGTAAATCACAACATGAATCGCAACAAACACACATTTTGACATAACGCAAGCCTTAAACGTTGCGACCGTAATCAAGTTTTGCCCACAAATGTTTCAATTTTGCGAGCAATCTCATTTTTACATTTTCATAGTTTCGGCTTACATTTATAAAATTCAACAAAAGCACGTAAGTACATCTTTCGGCTGAGCTATCCATTTTGGGTTATTTAGTGAACAAAAGAAACGCAAAATACAATGACTTTGTACAACATGGCCATTAATGTAACGACGAGTTGTACAACTTGCCAGAAAATCAAAATTGTTTGATACAATCAAGACACAAATTCATTCAACAGACCCACAAACGGTGCAATCTTGAGCAAAAGATCACCACATTGAACCAACGATCGCTACGTTTATGGCTTTCTGTAAGAAACGCCGGGACGGAAATTTCAACTGCTCCTGTAACACTACCTTATATGAGTTCGCCTTGCTATCACACGAATTCATACAAGCTGGAGCACAAAAACTAGTGTTGGGCAGTATCGATACCAAAAGTACTCAGAACTTGATTCTCAAAAGGATCGAAAGTACCCGATTTTTAAAAGGTATCTGAAAATCTTTAAGACTTTTTAAGGTTGAACCAGTTTATTGCAAACACTGTGTCACTAATTTTGCACGTACATTTGTACTCTATGTGTTATACTACGTTCAAATTGACGAGCTTAACATGTTAAATGGGCTTGAACCAGTTAAATGAACAAAACATGTTCATAAACAAGTTAAATCGCATACAATTGTTGTTGGAAAATTGAACCAGTTAAATCATTTAACTCGTTTGAAAACCAGTTCAGCGCAGAGTTGTATCAGAAAGCTTTCTGCTCCGACCAATCAGAAAGACCCAAAAGCTTTCATTTGAAACGCCAACGTTCAAAAAATTTATATTCTGAAAAATATTAAAAATTATCAAATATATCAAAATTGTATGCATGCCCGCCAAAAAAGAGGCCAAGGCGGTAATTAGCAATTTCCATGAGGTCTCATTGTACGCAGAGATAAATAGTGCATACAAACTAAACATTTTGAAGTCTCTAAGTAATCCGTATGCGTTAATATCATGAAGCAGACATTCACACAAAACAAATTGAGACACAAAAACATGATTTTGAATATTTTTTTCGAATTTTTATTGGTAATCAAACAACCGTAAAAGTTAACTCCAAATGTTCAATGTGGACGATTGTGTTTTCCAAAAAGCTCTTTTTCATTTAACAAGTTAAATGGGGCCAATTTGAACGTAATATTAGGGTCTTTATGGGGGAGTGCACGAGAAGCAACAACAACGCCTTTTCTAACTTTTCGGTTCACGAAATAATTGGTCTGCGCGCTTTCGGTTCTACTTTACAAGTGATTTACTTACTTTCATCTTCATCTTACTTAACCTACGATTTAAACTAACGGCTTAGAGTAGTTGTTAATATGTATATAAGAAGTATGTGAGTTCAACGGCTTTAAGAGATTATGTACGATAAGAATGTAAGTATGTATATGTAAATATGTAAATAAGGTAAGTATAGAGGAAATAGGTAGTTGAATGTAAATATATACGTATATATGTAAGTGGTAAGTATGTTAGACAATTGGTTTAATTCGTAAATGAGGTAAGTTTAATAAATTTAATTTCGCAATATATTTATGTTTTTATATTTCATTTTTAATTAGGAATTCAAAAAAATAGAAAATCTGGCGCAACACCGGCCACCTTGACAGGATCAGGATCCTTCAACTTCAAAGGGTAGTGCGGCGAGTTTGTGAATTGGGCGCTTAATTACGCCCGCTTTGGTCACGACGTATGCGACTCGAACCTTGCCGTCTAGCCCTGGAACGATTGCGGCGCCGCGGCGAGCACCCACTGCTGAGGTGGCATGTTGCCCTCCAGAACCAGGACGAGGTCGTTGAGCTGCAGATTGCGCTGCGGGTAGAGCCATTTGTTGCGCTCCTGAAGGCCCGTCAGGTAATTCTTGGACCACTGTCGCCAAAACTGTTGCTTGAGACAGCAAACAAGTTGCCATCTGTCGCAGCAACGCATTGGGTCCGTTGGCACTTGCGCTGGTGGTAGCGCCCGCAGTGGGCACCCAATTAGCAGATGCGCTGGTGTTAGTGCCTCGCCGACATTGGGGTCCTCATCGCCTCTATTTCCACGAGCAGCGTTTGCAGTTCTTCGACGGTGAGCAGCGCGTTGCCGATTGCGCGCCCGAGAAGATGTTTAGCGGACTTCACTGCCGCTTCCCACAACCCGCCGAAGTGCGGCGCCCTGGGTGGTATAAAGGCGAAGCTGAATCCTTCGGTGGTGGGGTATTTCTCTACCTCTGGCTGATGGGCTAGGAATGCGTCTCTCAATTCGCGCAGCTTTCGGTCGGCGCCGACGAAATTGGCGGCGTTGTCGCTGTACATCTCCTTCGGCATCCCTCGGCGTCCAAACTTTTTAGGGCGAAAATAAAACAATTAGAAGACAAGCCTGTCACTAGTTCTAAATGTACTGCTTTGGAAGTGAAACAAACGAACACTGCGATATATGTTTTTACTGGCGATCGACCGCGTATTTTTAGTGTAGTGTATATGGGACCACAAAAATCTACTCCACATATAAGAAAGGGTCGTAGAGCGAAGTCTATCGGCAGGCAAATTTCCCATTATATGAGTCTGCAGCTTCGGCTTATAATGAAAGCAGTGTATGCAGTTTCGAACGGTGCGAGTACAAGCTTCTCGAGCGTTAATCAACCAAATTTTTTCTCGTAGAAGCGCCACCAATGCTTTTGCCCCAGCATGGTGATTGCGAAAATGTAGGTACCGTAGATATGCTTTAACAAAGTGCGAGTTCTTGCTTAAGAGCAATGGGAACTTGGCATCATATGGGAGAGGCGCATTCAATAGGCGTCCTCCTACTCGGAGTAAGTTAAACGAAAGTGACAGTTCCGAGTAGTCGTGCAGAAATGGGTTAAGTTTCTGCACGCGTTCGGGTAAGGTGGTACCTTTGGCGAGTTTTGAAATTTGTTCGCCAAATTCTGTATGTTGAACCACCTGAACAATTTTGAGAAAACTCAAGTTTAATTCTTCCGCCGTCAGTTCTTTTGTGAATTTTAATGTTGGGTTCTTTATGCGTCTGATCCACCTCAACATATATGCGACAATACGAAGCTGCTTTTTATGAGAAGAGATCTTTTTGATAAGATCCATGATCGAATTGCGCTCAGCAGTCTGAGTAATCAAAACAGTTGAATTTTTCTTCCTCTCTAGTGCTTCGTTTTCTGGAGGAAGTTGACAGTGGGTGTTTGTAGGCCATAAAGCGGGGTATTTTAGGAGGAACTGTGGACCGCTAAACCATATCGAATCATTCAATTCGTCCACGTTACAACCCCGAGACACTTGATCCGCAGGATTTTGTTTCGTTGGCACGTGTCGCCAAGTAGCATTATCAGTTAACTCTTGGATTTCAGACACTCTATTTGCAACAAATTTCTGCAATGCAGATGGATGTATTTTGATCCAGTGCAAAACGATTTCCGAATCTGTCCAGAAGTTTGTATTCTCAATTGGTCGACTCAACATTGGCTCAATTTTCGACCATAGTTTGGCCAGAAGATGGGCTGCCGAGAGCTCTAAACGTGGAAGAGATTTAGTCTTCAGCGGAGCCACTCTAGACTTTGCAGTAAGCAACGTGCATTTTGTAACACTAGCGTATGTGGAGCGTATATATACGCAGCAGCCGTACGCCCTTATTGAGGCATCGGCAAATCCATGAATTTTGCAGCTTGCACTCGACTCTGTATTAACATACCGAGGAATGCTTATCGACGAGAGCTGTAGTAAATTGGCTTTGAAATTTTGCCAGCTAGTGTCGAGGCGCAACGGAATCGACTCATCCCAATGTACCTTTTGGATCCAAAGCTCTTGCAATAAGATTTTTGCTTTGGTTACTAGTGGGGCAAGTAAACCAAGAGGATCGAAAAGACGAGCCGAGACTGATAAGATGTATCGTTTTGTGGCTCGTAGACCTTTGAAACTGTCATAGAAGACGAATCGAAATAAATCCTCTTTCGACGACCAATGGATTCCAAGTGTTTTTGTGGAATCTGTGTCACTGAAACTTAATGATTTTTCAGAACTCTCACTGTCGAAAAATGATGGTTGATTTGAAAACCACTTCGCTAGTTTGAATCCGGCTGAGTTTAGTATACTCATTACCTCACTTCTAATAAGATCTAGAGATTCAAAATCTTCAGATCCTGTAAGCAGGTCATCAACATAGAAATCTCTTTTAATAGCCTTTGAACCGAGTGGATACTTAGTCGTATTAGCATCGCTGAGCATTTGTAAACACCGTGTAGCGAGAAATGGAGCAGGCGCACTGCCGTATGTTACGGTGTTGAGGCGAAAAATTTGAAGTTGCTCAGAGGGATGCTGTCTCCACACTACGAGCTGAAAGTTTCTTCTTCGTGCATGAGAATTTGACGGTACATTTTAGTAATGTCCGCCGTAAGTGCAAATTTATGCAAACGAAAACGAAGAAGTGTCGAATACAGATCTTCTTGAATAGTCGGCCCAACCATCAGAATTTCATTCAACGCAATTTGAGACGAAGTACGACTTGACGCGTCGAACACAACTCGTAATTTGGTTGTCGTACTTTCAGGCCGAAGGACGCATTGATGCGGAATGAAGTAGTGTGGCTCACTCGGTATCTTATTATTTGTTGGGCTCATATAACCCAATTCTATATATTCATTTATGAAGTCCAGATACATTTTGCGAAGTTCTGGATCTTTCAAAGTTCTTCTCTCCAGGGCCTGAAACCGCCGAGCTGCGGTTTCATAGGAATGACCGAGTAACTTACGGTCAGCTTTGAATGGCAATATTACTTGAAGCCTTCCTAACGGCAAAACTTCTGTAGTTTGTACGAAAAATTGTTCACACTCTCTTTGTTCAGATGTTAATTTTGTGGAACTTGCCTCTGAAGGTAATTCTTCCAAAGCACAGAATCTTTGGACTATCGACTCTATTGTCGATAATTCTTCTTCAGTTTGGCATAATGTGCTACTGACATTGGGAAGAGGATGCTGGTTGGTAGAGTATTTTCCAGACACAACCCAGCCTAAAAGCGTCTTTTCGTAGTGTTGGGTGGTTAGGGCCAGTTTTGATTTGGCCGACAGCTAAGAGCTCGAAAAATGTTTCAGCACCCAACAGAAGATCTACTTTTTGCGAATTGTGGAAGTCTGGATCCGCCAAATTTATATTTTTTGGTATTTTCCAGCAAGTAATGTTTACATTTCGGTCTGTATGTTTAGCTGAGGAGGATTGCGTTATCCAGAACTCTGCCGAAAATTCGTAATTAGTTAACCGCGATTTTACGAATGTACTTAATTTTGCCCTTACTTTTTTGCTAGCGTTTCCGATACCGATAACGTTCAAGAAGGTGTTTTGCCGACGAATCCGCAACTTCTGCGCCAAATCCTCTGTCATATAGTTGACCTGCGATCCCGAATCCAAAAGTGCTCTTGCTGGAGATGGATTTTACGTTGACAACTGCGGTAGCTAGCATAACGCGATCTGGCACAGCTGTCGTGTGCATGGCCTGCGAGATCGACGGTTGAGGTGCAGTGTCGAACGATATGGGGTACTGATGAAGAAGTGTGTGATGAGATCGATTGCATACACGACACCGATCCGCTCTGCAATTCGAAACCGTATGACCCTTGCGCAAGCAATTTATGCATAAGGGGACCGATTTTGCAAACTCGAATCTCTGTTGCGCAGAGAGAGACCTAAAAAGAGGGCAGGAGGTTAAATAATGATCCTTAGATTTACAGTGTGGGCATAGTGGCTGTTTCTGGTCGGAAGTAACTAAGGCAGATTTCGTCGTCCTTTCTGAGTTATGGCTTTTCCTCTGTTGGTTGGCGCTGGCAGCGGGTTTAGCTCTCGAACTCGAGGCTTCATCGGCTGATAGGTGCTGGTAATGCTTGTTGAGTAAGGCTTCGCATTCTCTCCATAGTGGCAGTTTATCATAATCCAGTTGTTCTTCCCATTTAGATCTCGTAGCGGGGTCAACTTTCATCATAACCAGATGGATTATTATTGTGTTTGTGATGTTTTTCTCATCACCCAAGGACAGCAACGAGTCGTAAACAGCCGACACTGTATCAGTCATCGTACGTAATGCAAGCGCCGATGGCTTTGGAATATTTGGCAGCTCAAACAGTTTTGATATTGTATCGAAAAATATTAAACATTTATTATCATATACCTTTTTAAGACTTGCCAAAGCCTTCGGATGGTTTTCATCAGACATTTGGAAGGCCTTTACTGTTCCCAAAGCTTCCTCAGACAGACAATTAACTAAATGGTTAAATTTCTCAATGTCTGGGATCGTAGGATCATTGTGAACTAGGCTCTCGAACAAGCTCATGAAATTTTTGAACTCCGAATATTACCCTTTAAACTTTGGAAAATTCATTTTTGGGAGTCTTGAGCTGTGAGACGCTACAAATGAGGTTTCGGCAAACGAGGTTTCGTTTTTCGCTAAAATTGATTTTATAATGGCTTTTGTTTCCAACAATTATGTCCTCTAACTCTCCACGGGTCATGTCCTCTTCATCTATTTCTTCAATTTTGGCTTGACATTTCATTATCTTTTCTCTATTTGCGTTCAACATGTCAAGCCGGCACTCTAATTCTTCTGGATTAGTCGAAATTTATTTATCCAGAATGCCCGGTTTTACTCGCTGTATGCTCCTCTTTAAAATCGACCTTTGTCGTTTTAAAGCCTTGGTATCCTCAACCTGGCCTTGTGGATTCTCAGTTTTGCTAATTTTGTTTAGTTATGTTATAAACTCACAAAAGTGAATATTATAAATTTCCACGAAAACTAAGAAGATTTGGTTATGAGAATGCAGACGATACGTAACTGAGTAGCCTCCACAAATCTCGACCAGAAATAAGAAAGACAACAGTTGGACAAGGCCACGAAAAGATGAGCAAGCGCAGTCGCACAAATGCAATAAATGCAACTAAAATTGTTCCACAAAGGGGCAAAAAATTGAAAAGTTTTTGGTTTTATTAAAATTTTGTTCACCAATTTTATTATAATATTTTTAGAGCAAGCTTGAGTTTCGTAAAACCGGCGAAAGAAAAGAATTATAATAACGATCTCGCTTCAACAATTGTCACACCCTTTATTCGAAAAATCCCACTGTACCCTTGTTTCACCTTCACAGTACGTATGGATGTGTATGCACTTATGTATGTATGTGCATATCTATATATAAATACGCCACAAGAAAATTTTGCAATCCCTTTTTTGAAGGTACCGTTCGCTCGATTTCAATGAAACATACACCAATTTAAAGGATATAACTTCCCTTTAATCCAGAAATGTTAATCCCGATACATAGGGGGTGTGGCATCTGACATATAGACTAAAATGTGAAAACCACTATATCTTTAAAACCAATTATGCTGGGGAACTGCAACTTAGCACAGATGCATAGATTGGAAATACCCTACTTACGGTGAAAAATGGTAGGTACTGGAAAAGTGGGTGTGGCACCGCCCATACAAACTGAAATTCTCATATTGCTTATCTCTGGAACTGCCTATGCTAACGTCCTGAAATTTGACACAGCAACATATGTTGTCAATACTGTACTTACGGCGAAAAGTTGTAGATTTTGAAAAAGGGGGAGTGGCACCGCCCATACAAACTGAAATTCTCATATCGCTTATCTCTGGAACCGCTCATGCTAACGTCCTGAAATTTGACACAGCAACATATGTTGTCAATATCATATTTACGGCGAAAAGTTGTAGATTTTGGAAAAGGGCGAGTGGCACCGCCCATACAAACTGAAATTCTGATATCGCTTATCTAGGGAACCGCCTATGCTAACGTCCTGAAATTTGACACAGCAACACATGTTGTCAATACCGTACCTACGGCGAAATATGGTATATTGTGGAAACTGAAATTCTCATATCGCTTTTCTCTGGAACCACTTATGCTAAAGTCCCGAAATCTGACACACCAACATATGTTGTCAATACCGTACTTATGGCGAAAAGTGGTAGATTTTGGAAAAGGGGGCGTGGCACCGCCCATACAAATGGAAATTGTCATCGCTTAAATCTGGAACTGCTTATGCTAACGTCCTGAAATTTGACACTGCTATTTATGATATCAATAACGTACTTATGACGAAAAGTGCTACATACCATACAAACTGAAATTCTCATATCGCTTATCTCTGGAACCACTTATTATAAGGTAATGGAATTATATAGACCTACATTTATACACATACAGAATCGTAAGAATCATTCATTTGGGAACCATTTTCTCCCAGATTTTAAAATCGCATTAAATGATTGCTGTTTGGTGCAAAAGTTTTTAGAAGGATCTGTGTGTTTGTCTTCCGATAGGTGGCGCAGGGATGGAGAGCTATCCTAAAAAATCATATTTATGATCAGATTTGTTTCACTTTTAGAACACATATTAGTAACATAAAATTTGGTATAACTTGGTAGCCCAATCGTGTGATGAAAAAATATTGGGCTCTAGCCCAGTCTTGATAAAAACCCGTGTGAAACCGCCGTAAGGGAAGGTAATATTATCTTTTGTTGTAAACCTTCAAGTTACTTTCTCAACCGTTAACGATTCTGATGAAAAAAGAAAGAGTTTATGTAGATGTGCGCAATTTTGTTTTTAACCTCCAAGAGGCTCTCAGACAAATATAATGGAAAAACTTATTGGTATATGTTTGACATATAAGTCAGAGATAAACATCTCATCTATACATATTAATACATACATATGCATATTTTTTATAAATTAAAATCGAAGTTCCTTTTTCGGTCTATTTTCAAAAGCTACTGAAGAAATTTGGAGGAGACTTGGTTGAATTAGCATGAAGCAATCCATTATTAACTTCCGTAATTCGATTTTAGGTTTTCCTGTAAATTCGCTATAAATTATACTGGTGTAATTCAAAATAGTAATTCGCATAAAGGAGTTAGTATTGGTGAAAGGTAAAATTCAAAAGTGTATGAAAAAAGACGTCGAATTTCGACAGCTGGGCGATACTAGTATAAATAAATAGTTGTATACAGGCAAGTATGTATGTTTATTTATATGTATACGTATGTATTGAAAAGTGACCAAGGAGATGCAAATAACATGTGTGAATGCGTAGGCTTTTTGCCTGCTTTCACACAGGAACACAAACGCAGCGACAGCAAATCACAACTGTGCACTTGAAAGTACCGCTCAGCACAAGTATGTGGTGTTTTTTTTTATTATTTTTTTTTATTTATTTATTTATTTATTTATTTATTTATACATTCAGTAGTAATCTAGATTAACAAAGTTACTTACAGACTACTTAGAAATAGAAGGAGTTATACATTAAAACGAATTGCATTTAACATTGATTTGAAATCAGACTTAGATAGAGAAAAATCAATGGCTAGAGAATTGGAGAGTATATTGAACTCAGTCAGAGCTCGAAAAATTGGAGCATTAGAAGCGTAAAGAGTTCGGACACACCCTGTATAAAAAATATCACTATTTCGGAGAGTCCGGTTAGGGATATGGAAACAAATGCGCTGGAGGAGATATGGTGAATCAATTACACCCTTAATAATATCGAAGACAAAGGTGAGCGAAAGAATAGTTCTTCTGCTTTGAAGAGATTTCAGGTCAATTAGCGCACATCTGGCTTTATATGAGGGAATAGGGTCCGCGAAATTCAGCGACCGCAGAGCAAAGCGTAAAAACGTTTTTTGAACCCGCTCGAGTCTATTAATATTGCATCCATGATAGGGTCTCCAGATAAAAGAAGCGTATTCCAACTTAGAGCGTACCAGCGACGTGAACAGTAGCTTAAGGGTATAAGGATCTGTGAAATCTGAACTAAATCGACGAATAAAAGCAAACACTGAATACGACTTAGCAATGGTGTAATTTAGATGACTATTAAATAAAAATTTCGAGTCAAAAACTACACCTAAGTCAGTTATCTCATTAAGAGCAGATAGACGGGTACCAGCAATACAATAAGAAGTGGGGATAACGCGACGCGATTTGGAGTAGGATAAATGAAAACACTTACTTATGTTTAACTCTAGGCCATTGGTGCGACACCAGGCTGAGACATTGTCAAGGTCTGATTGAATCTTAATGGAGTCTGAAGAATTTGAAATGGTCGAAAAAATCTTCAAATCATCAGCGTATAAAAGAAAATTAGAGTTAACAAAACAACTCGATATGTCATTAATAAAAATGACAAATAGCAGGGGGCCTAAGATGCTGCCTTGGGGAACCCCAGACGACGCTATGAAAGAGTTGGAGTGCGTATTGTCGACAACGACTACACAGTTTCGATGCTGAAGATAGGATTTTATCCAAGATAAAAAAAGTGAATGAAAACCCAAACTAGCTAATTTAGAGATCAAAATTGAATGACTGACTTTGTCGAAGGCTTTTGAAAGATCGGTATATACAGTGTCAACTTGAAGGCGGTCATTGAAAGCCGTCATACAAAATTCAGAGAAAATTGCTAGATTTGTCACAGTAGACCTACCGGACATGAAACCATGCTGATTATCGGAAATTAAGCGTTTAACTGTAAAATACAACTTCTGCTTAACAATATATTCAAATAACTTTGAAACAGTCGACAACTTGGCGATGGGCCTGTAGTTGGAAACATTGCTTTTATCACCACTTTTGAATATAGGGCTAATGAAGGTAAATTTCCAGGCATCGATGAACTCGCCACACTCAAGTGATTTATTGAACAGTAACAGAAGTGGGTTTGCAAAGGCCAAACAATTCTTAAGAAGATAAGATGATAAGCCATCAACGTCTGTCTGCAATGAGGATTTGATTTGCAAAATGCCATCAACTACATCCTCAAGAGATAATGAGAGCCTGCCAAAGTTAATTGGAGAATCCACAGTTGGAGAAAAACCCCGAGTGGTTTCCGACTGTGTCACAAAATTCGAGCGGAAGAAGTCAGCAAAAAGATTTGCAGCCTCAGAAGATGAGGAAGCATGGGTCCCGTTATAGAAAACTTCCGAGGGAATACTGGAGCACGATTTTTTTGAATTTACATAGTTCCAGAACGACTTTGGATTCACCTTGATATCCGACTCGAAATTACGAACATACCTGCTCTGAAGCATTTTACCTAACGTTTTAAACTCTCTCGAATAGTGAAGATATTTATCTTTAAAGGCAGAAATTTTAGTAGATTTAAATTTTTTGTAAAACTTATTTCTCAAATTCTTTATCTTCTTTAGTTTCTTAGTATACCATGGGATTTTATAGCAGTTTTGTTTTTTTAGCGGAATATTGTTCAAAAAGATTTCATTGACTCTATTTTTAAAAATAGTAAAACAATCAGTAACATCGAATCCGGAAAATAGTGATTCCCAGTCTGTGGAGTAGATTTCTAGATTGACAATATCAAAATTGCAACGCCTAAAACAAAAACTAGGCTTTTGATTATTCAAACAGATACTTTCAAAGTTATAAAACTCAAGATCAAGAGAAATCGGCACATGATGCAAACCGGGACACGAAAGTGGGTCAAGGCATTGACTTAAATTAAAGTTCATATTTTCATTAATAAAAACTAGATCAAGCGTTCTGGATAACTTATTAGTGAGACTATTTATCTGGGATAGATTAACACTTAGGAAGTTGTCTACAAGATACGATTCAGAAAAACCGTTCACATATTTAGGAAGTAAAGTTGAACTATTGTCTAAGTATGACCATTCCACGTTCGGTAAATTAAAGTCTCCGAGAATGCAAAAATTATCACTGTCATGATTGCAGACGAGATCGACAATGTTGTCAACGTGCGATTTGTAGAGTGAGTCCATACTAGACGGAGGAATGTATGACGCGCAGATAAAAGTTTTGGAGATGTCAAGCACCGAGACACACAATTGATCCAACAAGGAGTCCGTGTTGCTCAAACTCACAAGCGATGAGCGAATCCGACGATGAACAGCGATGAGAACCCCACCTCCTCTCAAGAGGCCTAATTTGGAGTAGTCGCGATCTTTGCGATATACGCAATACAAATTGGCGTCGAAGAATTCGCTGTCAAAAAACTCCGAGTTCAGCCAGGTTTCTATCAAGACAAAAACGTCGTTTTCAGCATGAGAGCTCATATTGAAAAGCGAGTTAGATTTAGTCCGCAGGCCAGATACATTTTGAAAATATATTGTAAGATGCTTCATATACTTGGGATGCTTCAAATGGCAATTAGCTGGAACACAAGTGCCTACGGCTTCAGTTGTGGTGCACCGTCTTTTTGAAAAAACCGAAAGGGTCTAATCATAACATTCGTTGGCCAAATATTCGCATTGAGCACTTTATCATAAAAGCACTCATTAACGCCTAATTTAAAATTTACTTTTTTAATTTCATCCACATTAGCGTCCTTTTTTATAAGCGGGTAGCAGTTAAGAGATTTAGCATCGATTTTAGCATGTTTAGATACATAACTGATTATGTTCTTAGCAGTAACATTATTTGAAAACGAAGACAGATGCAACCACTTCTGATTAGGAACCACATTTAATACATTGTTGTTGTTGGAACCAATAATTAAAGGTTTCCTGGGCTTCGAACGACTGTTTTTTGCTGTTTTCCAATCAGAATTTTGGCTAATGGTGGCAGTGTTAGTATCAGTCGGAACAGACTGTGGGGGAGCAGTACTAGAACCAAAGAAAGTGCATGCCGGAGTAGTATCAATACATGTGTTCGCAGTAACATCTATTTGAGTACATGACGATGAACAGCTTTGAGTTGGCGCCGACACAGACGACATAGCTATCGCAGTAGCACCATTACATGTGTTAGCAGTAGCAGCTGCGTGAATATGGGACGAAGAAGAGCCTGGTACTGGTACAGTAGCAGACGGAGTAGCATTCATTGCGTTAATGAGAGCAGCCTTGTAGCTCGGAGTTGGTCGCATAACAATAACATCATTGGCAGAAGCAGCGGCAGACATAATAACATTAGATGAGGTAGTGAGAGCATCACTATTAGTGACATTTGCATGCGAAGCCCCAGAGACA
>NW_023458573.1:185503-188736 GCF_013731165.1 Rhagoletis pomonella
CTAGAGATAAACAGTAAGAGTAAGTAAGATTTGTACGGCAGGAACCATGTCCCCTTTTCGAATAACGCAAATTCTTCTCTTTGAGTATGGAATTAATTTTGTATACACATCTCGGTGCCAAGTTCCAGTCCTCTGCAATAAACACCTCCAGAGCTACGCAGCATAGAAAAATCAATTTGCATGGTATTAGTTTCACATACATACATGCATACATATGTATTTCCATACCAACCTTGAGTGCTTTACCCCAAACATTTGAAGAGATATGCAATATGAAACTTTCATTCAGTATGGGAGGTGCTACGCCTCTTTTTCAAAAACGTCCATTTTTCTCCGTGCATATGAACATGATTTCACAGTGTTGGCAAACTGTTAATCTGATTAACGATTAAAAATTAATGATTAAAATGTTAATCGCGTTTGTCGATTAAAATTAATTAGTCGTAATCAAGTGTACGATTAATGATAACATTTTTTTAATCGTTAATCGCTGGCTGCGATTACGTTTAATTAATTTAAAACATTAATCGTTAATCCAATTAAAAATAAAATCTGATTAATTTGTCTAGCTTGTCCGAGTTTGAAACCAAACACCAGTTATAGTAATTATTTTGTGTTTTACGCTTATAAAAAGCACGTAATATAAGAAAATAATAATTATTGTTATTAGTAATACATAAACTGGGAACTTTTACAAACCTAGTTTGCAAAACGTTTGTTGGTATATATCTTAATGAAAACGCACACCAGATTGCTTAGATTGATGAGGAAACCCGACTTAACCATACCGGATTAACTTGCTTTGTGTGCACAGGGAAATTCCAGCATAACTTAATTAATCACCAAACTACTTGATCAAATTAAGAGTTAATGATCAAAAAATTATTTTTTAATCGCGGTTACCATTAACTGTTTAGTCGGATTAAAATTAATCATGATTAACTGTAATCAGATTGAATTTAATCGAATTAACTAACTAATTAAAACATCAATCGATTAATGCCAACATTGATTTCACATACATATCACTATACCAAGCTTCAGTTCTCTCCCACAAATACTTCGAGAGATATGTATGTAATATGAAAATTCCAATTTGTATGGGAGGGGCCTTGAGTTATCAGACTTGCTTTCAGTCTAAGACCATCCTTCCTAAATCCGTAGTAAGTGTACTAAATTTCGCTCTGATCGGAAAACCGGTTAAGGAAGTAGCCTATTTTTCAATCCAGGTCATAAACCATCTTTGAGCAAAATTTCATTTTCAAGCAGGTGGCAATTCTTAAAAAAGTAGCCTATTTTCCAGTCTAGGTCATAAGCTATCTGTGTGAAAACTTCCATGCAAATCATTTAACTCATTTCCGCGTATTAATTAAATTCAACATTTCTAACAGGTGGCAACTCTTAAAAAAGTAGCCTACTTTCTAACCTAGGTCATAAGCTATCTCTGTGCGAAATGTCATGCAAATCTGTTCAGTCGTTTCCGCGTATTAATTTAATTAAAACTTTTTTAACAGGTGGCAACTCTTCCAAAAAATTAGCCTATTTTCCACTGTAGGTCATAAGCTATCTGCTTGCAAAATTTCATGCAAATCCGTTCAGGCTTTCCGCGTATTAATTTAATTAAACTTTTTTAGCAGGTGGTAACTCTTAAAAAAGTAGCCTATTTTTCAACCTAGCTCATAAGCTATCTGTGTAAAAACTTCCATGCAAATCAGTTCACTCATTTCCGCGTATTAATTAAATTAAACATTTCTAGCAGGTGGCAACTCTTAAAAAAGGTAGTCTACTTTCTAGTCTAGGTCATAAGCTATCTGTGTGCAAAATTTCATGCAAATCCGTTTAGTCGTTTCCGCGTATTAATTTAATGATTTTTTTAACAGGTGGCAACTCTTAAGAAAAGTAGCCTATTTTCCAATCTAGGTCATAAGCTATCTGTGTGCAAATTTTCATGCATTTCCATTCAGTCGTTCCCGGATATTAAACTTTTTTAACAGGTGGCAACTCTTAAAAAATTAGCCTATTAACCAATCTGGCCCATAAGCTATCTGCGTACAAAATTTCATGCAAATCCGTGTAGTCGTTTCCGCGTGATGATTTCCGAAACATCCAAACATACAAACTTTCACATTTATAATATTTATAAGATAAGATAAGATTTATAAGATATGTAGGTATTCACCAAGTTGAGCAAGTGGCCTGGCACTCTGACAAAACCGCAGATAACTCAAGCAACGACTCTTGCCAGAGTGCCAGACCACCTGCTCAATTTGTGAATACCCCTTATTTTTTAACCAATAATTATGCAGGGGCCCGCCGGGCCCCTGTCAAAAGCCCGGCCCGTGCCCATCTCTAATAGATATGACGTGCATTCGAACATACATATCGTCGTTTTTAAAGTGCAAAACCGAGTATCAGCAAAATGCAAAACCGCGTATGTGAAGTTGTAGAAATTATTTTCTAGAGCGTAAAAACACTCATATTTCAAAATGGTTCTCTTTTTTTTTAAAGCAATCGCATATCTGCCTAGTATATTTCAGGACGAATGGATAAGGATTGAGCCAACAGCTTGTGTGAGCAAATTCAATTTTTGGCAGTCAATGTCAGTTACGCGGTTTTGCAGAATCACGATACGCGGTTTTGTACTTTAAATCACGATATGTATGTATGTACGTATAAAAGAGCTGCACGATTACATAAAAAGGCAACATGTTAATAATCGGCGATGCCGATGCAGCGAGTACATGGCAGGGATGATAAATGAGTTTTTTAATTTTGTACCAAATGGCCAAAAAAAGTGTACTAAATAAGAAGAGAAAGTACCAACATTTAAAAGACCATACATACATAGTTACATATATATACGTTTTTAGATTTTCTGTATAAAAATCATGATATAAAACATGGCGTGTCGAAGGTGGAAAACATAAGTGCAAATCACTTGTTTGAAAAGGCCACCAAAACGCCAAGGTAATCAATAAAAGCATACAAGTTATACTTCTTAAGTGCTAGTAAAAAAAATTAAGAAAATAACCGTTGCATTTAAGGGAATGGAAGTTTTATAATAATATTTTGCAAAATATTTTGTTTTATACAAATAAACAAGTTAATAGCAGTGTTCTCGTACCTAAAATCTTGCAAAGTGGAAAAAATTTAACCTGGAAAAAATTTAACCTGCGAAAACTTACAATTAAAAAATCTGCTGACCACAAACATGTGTTCGTGAATAAAAAAAA
>NW_023458573.1:188746-198890 GCF_013731165.1 Rhagoletis pomonella
TGGGATAATTTTAAAAGCACATTTGTAGCTACATTTGTGATCAGCTAATTAAGCCAGCAATAATGAGCTAGACTTTTATGGAAAAATAATAAATATTAAATCAACGAAAGCAAAATCGCCAAAATTTATCGAAATGTTGCTGGCTTAATTAGCTGATCACAAATGTATATCTACTTGATTTTTGTGAAACAAGGAAGGGTGCTTGGAGGGCATTCTTTTATTTTTGAATGCGTCATGATGTGGTATCAGAAATATTGGTTAGAAAAAAATTTAGTCATTCCGCGGTAATTCATTTATATGTTAAAAACATTTTTCCTATACAAAAGTATTCAATAGTAAAAAAAATTCCAAATCGGGGACAATGCACCAAGCGGATAATAAATTATCAAATGGACCACCTATTGCAACTGTGAAAGTGATCAGCTGTTTCGAAGCTCGCAAGTTTTTGCTATTTTTGATATTTTAGTCTTCGCCTCAATTTTACTCGCTATGATTCTTTTATTTTCTGGCTTCTAGTACTTACTGGAAAATTTTATGAATAGACCTGTTATGACAGCAACTTTTTTTAATTTAAGTAAGAGTTTCGTTTTTAATAAACACTACGTATTTACTTAAACTAGTATCGCCCAGTTGTCGAAATTCGACATCTTTTTTCATAGACTTTTGAATTTGACCTGTCACCAATACCAACTCCTTTATGCGAATTACTATTTTGAAGTCCACCAGCATAATTTAAAGCGAATTTACAGGAAAACTTAAAATCGAATTATGAACGTTAATACCGCATTTATTAGTGCTAATTCTACTAAGTCTCCTCCAAATTTCTTTAGTAGCTTTTGAAATTAGACCGAAAATGGAACCTCGATTTTCATTTATATGCATATGTATTTGTATGTATAGATGAGATGTTCGTCACTGACTAATATGTCAAACATATACCAATTCAGACTGTAAATAACATTTTCGATTATATTTGTCTGAGAGCCTCTTCTATATAAACTCGTTCTTTTTTCATCCGAATCGTTAACAGTTGAGAAAGTATCTTTAAGGTTTACAACAAAAGATAATATTTCCTTCTCTAACATGGTTTCACACAGGTTTTTGACAAGACTGGGCCAGAGTCCAATATTTTTGCATCACACGACTGGGCTACCAAGTTACACCAAATTTTTGTTACTAATATGTGTTCTAAAAGTGAGAAAAATCTGATCATAAATATGATTTTTTAGGATAGCTCTCAACCCTTGCGCTAAATATCGGAAGACAAACACACTGATTCTTCTAAAAACTTTTGCACAAAACAACAGTCATTCAATGCGATTTTAAAATCTGGCAGAAAATGGTTCCCAATTGAATGATTCTTGCGATTTCATATGTGTATTAATATAGGTGTATAAAATTCTATTACCTTATAATAAGTGGTTCCAGAGATAACCGATATGAGAATTTCACTTTTTATGGGCGGTGCCACGCCCCCTTTTCCAAAATCTACCATTTTTCGCCGTAAGTATGGTATTGACAACATATATAGCTGTGTCAAATTTCAGGACGTTAGCATAAGTGGCTCCAGAGATAAGCGATATGAGAATTTCAGTTTTAATGGGCGGTGCCTGGCCGCCTTTTCCAAAATCTACCACTTTTCGCCGTAAGTACGGTATTGACAAAACATTTTGCCGTGTCAAATGTCAGGACGTTAGCATAAGTGGTTCCAGAGATAAGCGATATGAGAATTTCAGTTTTAATGGGTGGTGCCAGGCCCCCTTTTCCAAACTCTACCACTTTTCGACGTAAGTACGGTATTGACAACACATGTTGCCGTGTCAAATTTCAGGACGTTAGCATAAGTGGTTCCAGAGAAAAGCGTTATGAGAATTTCAGTTTTAATGGGCGGTGCCACACCTCCTTTTCCATTATCTACCACGGTTCGCCCGCCACGCCCACTTTCCCAGTACCTACCATTTTTCACCGTAATAAGGGCATTTACAATCTATGCATCTGTGCTAAGTTTCGGTTCCCCAGCATAATTGGTTTTAGAGATATAGTGGTTTTCACAGTTTAGTCTATATGTCAGATGCCACGCCCCCTATGTATCGGGATTAACATTTCTGGATTAGAGGAATATCCTTTATATCCTTTACATCTGTATACGTTTCATTGAAATCGAGCAAACGGTGCAAGGGATTGCAAAATTTTCTTGTGGCGTATTTATATATACACCGCCCGAACAAAGTATTGGTACAGCAAATTTTTCATAATATATGCAACAATTTTTATTCTAATATTTTTTTGCCAATTTCGTATAAAAATATGATTTATTCAACAACAAAAAACACAAAAATATAATTCCTAAGCTTTGTGCGATACTTGCGAAAATTCAGCAAATTTTCATCAAAATTTTCAACTTTTTAATCAGATTTTTGAGAATTTTTTTGAGAATGCAGTTTTGCAGCCCATTAAGTTCTAGTAATCAAATTCAAGTTAGGAGTTAGTCAAAAATCGCGTTGATTTTTGAGAATTTTTTTTGTTGAAGGTGTTTTGCATTTTTTCCACATAAAGTATTTTCGAAAAAAAATTGTTGTATGGAAGAGACTGCGTGGAAAAAAAAAAGCCAAAAATCTACGGTAATTCCTTGCTACTTAAATCTTGCACTTTATTATAATAAAATTCATTGGGCTACAAATTTGCATACTCAAACAAATTCTAAAAAATTTAAAATTTTCATGAAAATTTGCTGAATTTTCGCGAGTTTTGCACAAAGTTTAGGAATTATATTTTTATGTTTTTTGTTGTAGAATGAAACATATTTTCATACAAAATCAGTGGAAAAATATTAGAATGAAAACTTTTGCATATATTGTGAAAAATTTGCTGTGCCAATACTTTGTTCGGGCGGTAGATAAGGTAAAAAGATGACTATATTTTTATGCACAAAAATTTTAAATTCCAAATAAATAGAGAGTGGTATTTCGACATAATTGTGGTGCAGTACCGTATCTTGACAAAAATGTATCAAAAATGTCAATGTAGTACCAATGTACTTTTGGCTTCCAAAATGTACCAAAAAACACAATTTTACCATCAATTTCATCACTGGTACATGCTACTTAACTGTAAATTTAGCATCGCAGAATATCCGCATCGTTGCCATCGTCAAGTTAGTAACATGTTACTAGCATGTTAGTAACATTCCGGTTTTTATGAAATCGTTGAAAGAGTGCGAACATTTCATGTACGTACATATACTAAGCGAGAGCGTGCGGCAGCTGATTTAGAAGTAAATCACTGTTAAAATCGGGAAAACCTTAATTCCCGTAGCAGATTTGTTTTATTATCGCATTCATGCGAATATAAAAATTTCCGAATTTTCCAAGTGCAAGTAATTAGGAAATTTCACTAATAACTCCTTTAACTGGAAAAGCGTCACGAACTCTCTCTTGAAACCTTAGCTGAGTTGCAAGAAATACAATACAAATAAAATTAAAAAAATAAATAAAATTAAATTAAAAATAATATTTTTTTGGCAATCGCTCCAACTGACGATCAATCCTGGTACCTACCGACTTGTAGCACGCAACTCTCAATACTCAGCTACCGCGGACTTGCTTTATTTGCTTACTTGTACAAAAGACAACAGCTGGCCGTTTCTACCAGTGTTGTCATCGAAAATTCCCCTGATCCGAGTTAATTCCCAAAAATTTCGTGCATTTGTTCGGCTGCTTATGCGCATTTGAAAGAGGAAAATGCATAAGTTAATGCAAATAAAGGCTATTTATGCAGATAAGCGAGCCCATTAATAACCCGTATTAATCAACCATAATCGGAGTAAAACCGGACTGTTGAGTCTACTTAAATTTTCTTTCAAAAATAAAGTTCACCTATTGCATTATCTAAACCTAAAACAAAATTAAGTCTTTTTCTCTCCCGTTTTAAATTTTATTTTTAAATTTGTATATTCATCTATGTAACTATGTGTATGTAAACGAATAATGTATAAAAAAATTACGGAATTTTATATCCTACTACGATTTACTCTGATTTACTCCGATTAAGGCACGGCGGAGTTCTAACTCTGCTGAGTGGTGCTTTCAACGCACACAGTCTGACTCATTCAATTGTTAGTATGCCGACCACCGATTCAAAGTATCCCAACCGACACAGAAACTAAAGTTCGATTAGGCGAAGAATTTGTGAAAGTAAAGGTTCCTTAAATAGTTCGCTGGCTCCATAATTTTTCATAAGAGGGAAGTCTTTGAGAACGACTTAGTTTAACAAAATGTGTATCTGCTAATAATTTAGTAAAGAGGGGGCAAATGGATTGTTAGTTGTAGATGAAGTTACTGAATAATTGTTCATTAATTTCATATAAAAATAAAAACTTCTTCCTTTTTTATATGGGAAGATCAAAATAGCAATGGGACAGGGAAAAACATACGTTTGAGAAACTATACAAAGTGATCCGCTAACGAGACGTTTACAAACCTTTGAGATCGGTACTTTGCCTGCCACAAAGAGGTCAACGCGTTGCGGAAAAAAGTTCTGAAAAAGTTCGGTTAGCGATTATCGTCTTAATTTGTTTCATCCGCACAGCGTCCGCAAAACATCTGCTTACGATATTTTGCGGATATTTGGTCGGCTGGGATAGAATGGCAAAACGACATGCTCAGCTGATTGTTTTTTATTTGTAATCTTGGCACACGCTTGCCACATTTTTTGTATGAACTTTACAAAAAATACCCAAATCCAAAACTAGCGTGTTTTTAATACACTTTGCTTTTAGATTTTTATTTGCATGCGTTTGCTACAAACCAAACACAAAATGTATGACCCTGAATGAGAACTACAATTTGAGTTAATAAATGATGGTAATATATATGTATATGAGTTAAAATTGCTTTAGGATTTTTATAAAAAGAACACAAATGACAAGCTTTATTTCAGAATAATTTGATTCTAGCTATATAAATATATAAGAAATTACCCAAAAATAATGGATAATATTTATGAAGTAATCTATTTTTTAAAATTAAATACCTATTTATGTGAAAGCACATTTTTATGAAAATAATAGAACATAAACATTGAAAGATTTTATACCAATAAAATGGTACTCAAGTATTAAACATTTTTTACATTTTTACAAGCATAGAAGTTTTTATATGAAAAATTTCCCCTAAACTAAGAGTTATAAGTTACTAAAAAGTTCTAACATCCATTGCTTCATTATGCGTATAAGCAAAAGAGGCCAAAAAGCCATGCACGAAAAATATCCACCATTACTACATTTATAAAATGTGGCAACCATGAATGTGATGCACTAATACCACGACAAAATGGCACTGCCTTCGTGTGCCCAGCATCAGTGTTACCAGTAGAACCAGTTGATTATTTTCGACGTTTAGCCATAGAAGTTTGCGTTTAGCTATTAGCTATTTTCTTAGCTTTTTTAAATCGAGTTAGCTATTTTAGATAATTTTTTTTTATAAATTTTCCAAAAAAAAAATTGGTATACATGGTAGCAATCAATATACATATGTACTTCCGAAACTATAGTAAAACTTCGTTTGTAGATTTTTTCTCTTATGTCAGGTTTTTTAAAAGGACCTTGTAATTTTGAAGATATGATTGTTTCAAAAAAATATTTAAAAAATTCAGTGCAATGTAGAATAACAAATGAAAGAGGAAATACTGTGGATTAAAACAAATCAAATTTTTTGGTTAATGAGGACGAATGGGTATTGAAAATTAATTAATTAAATTTATTTTTCTATTTATCACTTCTACATTATGCTATCGTTTCTGCTAAATTGAAATATGTTTAATTTCTATGACTTTATGAATTTATGCTGAAGTAAATAAAAAAATCCACTATGCAGGTATAGTTAATATGGTTTTGTGATTATCTGGTCACACTGCTATTGGCGATGCAGACGCTGCGAATTTATTACTCTGCTATGCTGTTACTAATCGACGATGCTGTTAGTAATCGTAAAATGCGACGATGCGGCGATGCCGAGTAAATTCGCTACTTTGGCATCGTGGCAATCCTCAGCAGCGTTGCCGCTTTGGTAATTTTTAACCAAAGTTGGTAATTTTTTTCTTTATGTATCAAGTTTGGTAATTTGGTAATTTATTTTTCAATTTGGTAACTTTTTCGATTCCATCTTACATGTCAAATTGGTCAATATTGGTTATGATTCCTCATTAGTAAGTGGACCGTAAGCGTCCAGGAAAGACCAGTTAATCCTGAAAGTTTCGCAAGGCGAAAGGTGTTCCAGCGTAGCTTGGCTACTAGAATGGTGTGTTCCTTAACAAACTGAAAGTGGCTATTGCTAAGTATATGCACCGTGTCCTTTCTTGGAAGGTCTTGGGTGGTCCTACTTTTCCCTGTCAGTTCGTCAGCTTTTCAATTAACATAAATTTATTTTACGGTGTACCCGGCCACCATTTATGAATATATGTGAGTCGAAAGCTTTCCTTCAAGCGTTGAATTTTCGAAATATTAGCCCTGTTCGCGTACGCACTATCCAGTAAATCCAGTACTAATTTTACTGGTTTTTTACTGGATGTCGTTTTCGTACGCAAAAACTTGCTAGAAACTAGCAAAAGTGGGGAAATTGAGAGAGCAAAAATGACAGCTGAACTTGCAAGTTTTACTGGATTTTTACTGGATAAATTTTCACTAGCAACTATTTGCTAGTAAGAAAAACAGCTGATGGCATGATGCTTATTGTAAATCACATTAAGAAAATAATTGTTTGGGATGCTTTTAGAGTTGCAATTGACAAAATAAACCTATTTAAATATATAATCAGATGGAAAGTACTAGTTTTCTAAGAAAATTTTATCGGAAAATAACAAATTAATCAGCTGTTCATAAAACTAGCAACTTCTTGCTGGTTTTGCGTTTTCGTACTTTCTTGCATATTTCACTCATTGGGAGTAAATATTGGCTTACTCTCGGAAATTTGGTTACTGGCAAGTTACTTGATATTTTTTGCTGGAGAATGCGAAAACACAACTATTTTCTTGTCACTTGTTTAAATACAGTGGTGGAAATAATTATTGCCGCTCCATATTTTGACAAGATTTAAAATATTAATAATATTTATATATTTAATTTTGGTTATTTTTTATAAAAATATTGTTCTTTCTTTAACAGAACTCAAGCAAATTCAAATTTCAAACTTTGTTCAACATTTAAAAAAATTCAACAAACTTTAGTAAAAATTTGAGGGTAATGGAGCGCTGATTGCCTGAAAAGCTTGGTATCTTTGGATATATATGTATATGTATAGACATATCGAGCCCTAACTGCCAAAATAACGTAACCGACATTTTTTAAAAATTTTCTTTTTGATGCAGAAATGCATCTAGATGCTCTAGGATTTGTATGTTTGTACAGTTCTGCATATTAAATAAGTTTGGTAATTTTTTGTTGAATTTGGTAATTTTACCGGTGATTTTGGTAAAAAATAAAAAATTTTGTGGCAACACTGATCGTCAGAAGTGTTAGTTAATAGTGTGCAGCCGTCAATGCGAGCGGACGTGTATTTACTGCGCTCCGCGATTTTTGTGTTTGCTTCGCTTATTGTGTAAACAAATTAATGTGCTCGAGACAGTTTTGAAATAAAATTGTAGAATTACACAAAACGCCTTGTTTCTGTGGTCTAAAAGTTGACCGTAATAACAAATCCAAAGTTCAATGTGCTAAATGTAGTGAACTTTTCCACCTTAAGTGTGCCGGTATTTCTCCCGTAGACTTGGATTATTTGATCAGCTCTAATAGCAGCTTTTTCTGCAAAATTTGTTCGGACATTCACCGAAGATCTCGCCGTTCTCCCCCTCCGTCTCTTGGTGAGGTGGAGAGTGCAATTGATACTAATTCGCCTGCTTCAACACACCTTAGCGAAAATATTTTGCCCCAGCAACAATTGCCTAAGCCGGTCGTAATGCAGAAGCACAGTGAAAATGGACAAAGTGAAAACGAAGACAATACTGCAATCTCGCTAGCAATAGTTCTCAAAGAAATTGCTGCTCTTAAATATGAACAAGTTCGTGCGACTGCTGTGATTAGTTCTCTTCAAGCGGATAAACAGGTGTTGATAGCAAAGACAGATGAATTGCGCTCTGATAAAAGATCAATGCAATAATACCAAACCGAAGAGGTCGCGTCAGCTCGTGCGCTACTTACGGCTGAGATAAAACACCTTCGTGCGTGTGTACTTGCATGTGGGCGCCATGACCCGAAAAAGAAAAATGCAAAAAGTAAAACAAGACATCACAACGTCGCTCCTTCACCCGTGGCCGCGAAGTCTACAGTTTTTCCCACTGCTTCTCCTGTTGACAGTGTTGGTAACTCGTCTTGCTCTAATGATATTCAACTGTCTGCTGCTTCTGATCGCCTGCCTGCTGCTTTGCCGATTGACTCATACGAACAGTGTAATTTAGTCCCTCCTGCGCCGACACAGTCAACTGATCAAGGTATCTTACGCGCGCCTACGTCCGCTGCTGCAGCAGGCGCTGGCACTATTGCTAATGCTAACATCGCTATGCCGTTGCCGTATGCAAACGCCACTCGCTTATATATACCTGTTGCGCGTGATAATGCTAATGCTTCTGCTTCTGCTGTTAATAATAGCAACCACCCGAGTCGGAATTTTAAGACCATTGCTGGTTACAATGCTAGTAGTGAGGTAGAAGTTGCACCACGAACAAAATGGCTACACCTGTCGTCGTTTATGAATTCAGTCACCGCTGATAACATTGTAGCATATGTTTCGAAGAATACGTCCATTGAGTCTAGATTGATATCCTGCCATATGCTGGTGAAGAAAGATGTAGATGTTAAAACATTAAAACATGTCAATTTCAAGATAGGAGTTCCATCTTTACACTACGCGTCTCTTCTCAACTCTGCGATTTGGCCAGCTGATGTTAATGTGCGTCCGTTTGAGTTTTTCAGAAAGCAGGTGCGGCACAACCAAAACCGTAACTGATTCCCTTCTGTGTGAACCTCTTTCCAAGTCTCTAAGGATATATTTTCATAATGTTTCTGGACTCAGAGCAAAATCCAATCAATCAATGTAGGTACTCGTATGCATGCGCACTTTGCATAGCCGTCATACGCACGGTCTAAATTTGGTCCATTTCTTTTCGTTTGGTCCATTGGTCCAATTCCTTTTAAAATGGTCCATTTCACAAGTCTTTGGTTAGCTTATTATGACCCTTTCACTTCATGCAATAGTTTCGCGTTTTTAACTTTTTCTATTTAATTGATGAATATTCCGCCCTAAGTTAAATATAGGAATCGTCAGTAAAAAAGACGAAATGCTAACGCCACTCGCTTATATATACTTGTTGCGCGTGATAATGCTAATGCTTCTGCTTCTGCTGTTCATGATCAAAACCACCCCAGTCGGAATTTTAAGACCATGGCTGGTTGCAATGCTAGTAGTGAGTTAGAAGTTGCACCACGAACAAAATGGCTACACCTGTCGTCCTTTATGAATTCAGTCACCGCTGATTACATTGTCCCATATGTTTCGAAGAATACGTCCATTGAGCCTAGCTTGATATCCTGCCATATGCTGGTGAAGAAAGATGTTGATGTTAAAACATTAAAACATGTCAATTTCAAGATAGGAGTTCCATCTTTACACTACGCGTCTCTTCTCAACTCTGCGATTTGGCCAGCTTATGTTAATGTGCGTCCGTTTGAGTTTTTTCAGAAAGCAGATGCGGCACAACCAAAACCGTAACTGATTCCCTTCTGTGTGAACTTCTTTCCAAGTCTCTAAGGATATATTTTCATAATGTTTCTGGACTCAGAACAAAATCCAATCAATCAATGCAGGTACTCGTATGCATGCGCACTTTGCATAGACGTGATACGCACGGTCCAAATTTGGTCCATTTCTTTTCTTTTGGCCCATTGGTCCAATTCCTTTTAAAATGGTCCATTTCACAAGTCTTTGGTTAGGCTATTATCACCCTTTCACTTCATGCAATAGTTTCGCGTTTTTAACTTTTTCTATTTAATTGATGAATATTCCGCCCTAAGTTAAATATCGTAATCGTCAGTAAAAACGACAATACGGCCATCGTCAGCCATGTTACTAATGCGCTGACGATCGTCCACGATAAA
>NW_023458573.1:199290-216249 GCF_013731165.1 Rhagoletis pomonella
CATCTTCTTCATCTTCTTCATCTTCTTCATCTTCTTCATCTTCTCCATCTTCTTCATCTTCTCCATCTTCTTCATCTTCTCCATCTTCTTCATCTTCTTCATCTTCTTCATCTTCTTCATCTTCTTCATCTTCTTCATCTTCATCTTCATCTTCTTCATCTTC
Source organism: Rhagoletis pomonella (assembly GCF_013731165.1). Lineage (NCBI taxonomy): Eukaryota > Metazoa > Arthropoda > Insecta > Diptera > Tephritidae > Rhagoletis > Rhagoletis pomonella. The sequence continues at coordinate 199,454 of NW_023458573.1, forward strand.
ATCTTCATTCAGGAGTAAAGTCCTCTCTCGACGTACGAAAACCACACTATAAATCACTCATCATGCCCGTGCTGGTATGTGGCGTATTAAAATACAGCGGCTCAACTGGCTTGATCATGTCGTTCGAATGGACACCGACGCCCCAGCTCTGAAAGTATTCTGGCTTCACTTGGCATTTCTAATAGGCGTCAGTTGGTCAAAATCGCTTTGACGGTTACAGCGCCAAAAAGGAAGAAGAGGAAGAGAATAGATCTATAACCTTATCAGTCACACAGTGTTATAATCCCGACGAAATCCTTGACGGTGGTACCGGGAGGGGAACGGTACATGACGGTAGGAATTTTAGTTTGGGTTAAAGTCTCACACGGAAGGGGTTAGGCTTTCGATGCTTCCTCCTCGTAAAATAAACATGCTCAGTAAAAAGTTAACAATTTAAATCGACGAATAGTTTTATATCAACTTTTGTGAACTTCTGTTTATTTGTTTTTTGTACAACATATTTACCTTTATTGGTTACAATAATTTTAAGCTATAATAAAAAAAATTTTAGTACATAAGTAAGTTATTGGTTTTGAATTTTTTATTTTGTATGGGCCCCCCCCCCCTAAATTTCGTTCTGGCTACGCCCATGTACATACATACATGAATTTCGCTTTGGGCGCAGCGCTGCTTGTACATAAGTTTCGTTTTGCGCCTGCCTGAAGCTGGCAAAGGTTTTTTTTTTTGATGTGTATACATCTTTGGTTTCGGTAGGGGTAAAATTTGCGAAGCTGTAACGCATATCCCAGCACAAAATTTCGAAGGGCTTAGCATGTGTATTTCAGCATAAAATTTTTATTTTCATTAGAAGCACCCTGTGTTCGCTTGCCAAATGGTTGCATACATTTAGGCATATGCATAGTAAGAGGAAATGAGCTACAATTGATTATTAGCCGTCATCGATTCACCATCAGTTAGCAAGTGGCGAAACGAACGAACTCAATGAGGTACAACCAAACTTGCTATCGTCTATCCGTGCTAGCTAACTTTGTTGTTGCTTTCACATGCAAACTTTTTCATTAAGCGACCGGAACTCAAACATAGCGAGCGAGAAGTGGCGAATCGACGACGGCATGGCATCCTATGACACCCACAATACACAAGATACTAATTCCTTATTAACAATAGGACAATTATTGGGGAGGCTCAAGAGGCACACAACAAACACTACCGAGAAAATTATTCCCGGAAGTTTTCTCGTGAAGTATGTAACCGTGACATATATAACCGGCTGTTGATGAGCTCGGACTCGTTTTTAAGCAGTATTTCGGTTCATGACCAAAAAAAGAAAAAATATCAAATCGTTTTCCCCAGACACAATAAAGCTGCTGTTACCCTCTAAATCCGTTGTCAAAGATGTGACAAAGGAATAGTTTGAGGCCAGCGAAGATTCTGAAAGCGAAAACTAATTAACTAATGATAGTGTACACACATTTTATAAATAAAGGTTGTCAATATATTTAAATAGTAAATTATTGGGTAATATATATATTTTATTAATATAACCTATCTGTAATACAAATTATTTCAATTTTACATTTGATAAACAATTTTGAGTAGATAGAGACAATAAAATATATAAAACTTGAAAATCTACCTATATGGGGTGTTTCCAAGATATTTTAACGCCCTTGATTCACAAGTATATATGTACAAGTATATTTTATCAATCATACCGATAATGTCATGTATTAAAAGAATTAAAAATGAAAATGAATAAAAAAATTAAATCAGCAAAATGAATAAAATTAAGTGAAATTAATATTTAATTTCTAACCTAACCTACATTTGTATGTGTGTAACTGAATCGCCTTTATATATAAAAACATTATCCCAATTTTCGAGCTTGACTCCCTAATCTGTTATTAGAAAAAGAGATTAGCCATGCAAAATTATAATTAAAAATATCTCAGATTAAACCGATAACTTTTTGGTGTCCAACCCAGTTTTATCGATTATACTTGCGAAGAAGAGGAGGAATGTCAAATGTTAAAGTAAACAAAAATTTACGCTAGTAAGGAAAATAGGTTTGTAAAGGTATTTTTAATAAAATATTCAGTTAAAATATATTTAAATGGCCTAATATGTGTTGCAAAAAAAAAGTGACCACGGTGGCATAGAGAAGAAGTTTAACTTTTCTCGAGTTGTGTGAATAACAAGCACAACCAATTTGACAGCTAACGAGCTTTGATTGAGATTATATTTATATGTAAACGTACTTTTATGTTTTGCCGTTCGCATATGTATACACATCAAATTTCATGAGTACCTAGTACTCACGCCTTTTTTTTATTATTGCGCTGTGGTAGCTGAGTATAAAAAAGAGAAGAGAGAATAGAGAGAAATATGTATGTGGTTTGTTGATGCTCTCTACACACAAACGCGTGAAATGCAAACGGTCTAGCAATGCGTGGTATTGTTGATCAACTTAATACTTTATTTAAACATAAGGGTTGCTCACAGTTCGAATGTGTTATCTTGTCAAAGTTGCCACCTTTTAACTTTAGAAGTAAACTGTGAATACCCTAATTGTCAAGTTAATTTTGATTTGTTAACACACAATTATTGCGATCTTCCCCCGAGCAGACGTGTCCGATCGACGCCCCGATTTTGTTAATAAAGCATTACATTGTTATTTTAAACCGAAATTTCCAGTGGTTTCATTTTTGAATAAAGTGAATATATGTAGTGATATAAAGTGGTAAGGAGAAGTACAAGACCATAGTCCTCAATTGTTCATGGTCCTCCGTCGCCTTACTGAACGGCACCTATAAAGGAAAGCATAAACAAGAAAAAGTGTATACAGTCCACTAAAAACAACAAGAAAAAAGTTAAAACATTGGCAAGTGATATATGTAGATACATACATACATATCGGAGAAATTGCACAGTGGCATATTATTGTTTATATCACTGTACATATGTACATACGTAGAAATATAAATGCAAAGTGACCTCCTAAGTACACAGTGAAAAAACTTCCAAATATCCACTTACAAACTTTAAAATTTTATATCGGGCGCGTCGCGTAATTCATATAAACACCAACAACAAATAATCCCAAAACTAAACACTTTTATAAAAAATCGGGCGCGAAATTACCAACAATCCAATTCATCCAACAACACAAGTTAACAATTAACTCAACAACCAGGAGGAAGAGCAAGACTACTGGGAGACTCAACGTGGAAAAGAGGGAAAAGCAAGAAGCATCCGAATCTCACCCACAATTTTAACCCCAAAATTAAACCCATATACCCCTTATAAACCAAAGTGAGTTGTATCGAACCCATTTAAATTAATGGATATTTTACTGAACATTTGAAAAAAATTATAAAAAATTTCCGTACAGTATTGAAAAGAAATATTCCAACCACGAACTTCATAATTAAAAGATATGTACACACCTCAGTATATATTTTTACATTAAACCGGTAAAGTAACCCAATCCCAAAAAACCCTAAACATTTCAAGTATTTACTTGCCCCGCATACCCCTTCTGCATTAAGCAAAAGCAGGATTGCATACAAAATAAGCAATAGAAAACAAAAGTCAGAACTATAACACCTAAACTACTAACCAGCTAAACAAAGTATAATCAAAAGAAGTACAGTAAAACCCGCTTAAGTAACTCACGAATAATGTCAACTTTTTGAGGTACTTAGGCGGGTTGGGTGCTTAAAATAACCCGCTTAAGTACATCGATGCGGGTACTTAAGCGAACATAATTACTGATGTAGTTACATCTTCTTGTTTACTTACATAAATACTTGATTAACAATATTTAATGAAGTATACATAGGTTAAAACCAAAATCGTAGCATTATTTTAACACATGAAGTAAAGAAAAACTGTATTAAAAAAAATATGTATATAGTGCAATGGTATGTCATTTTTACAGGAATTAAATTGTTTAAAAAGTCAAGGTTGGACATATCATTTTGTACCAAATTCGAAATGATATTGTTTGCCTGTTATGTTTATTTATTAATTTTTTAGATTTTTGAATCAATTAAAATACAGTTCATTCCCTAGCAAATACCATATAAACCTAAGCTTAAGATTTTATAGACCACAATTTCAAACTTTTTCCTCAGAAGTGTTTTTTTAAGTATACAGTTCAATTTCGGTGTAATAATGTGCAAGTTTCAAGTGGCTAAAAATTACTGTTGATTTTTTAGAATTTTTTTACCGAAGGTATGTAGCGCTGCTACTCAATTTCAAAACACATATAAATTTTAAAAGAGCACTTAAAAGGAAAAATTCTAAGTAAAATTGTAAATGGGACACGAAAAATATAGGTACTTAGGCGGGTTGGGTAAATAAGCGGAGAGGTACTTAAGAGAGGGATTTTCTTCAGATTTTATTGAAAATTTCACGGTGTCCAAAAATGTTGGTCACTTAAGCGTGTTAGGTACTTAAGCGGTTTCACTGTAGCAGTAAACACAGCATATTTATGTATGTAATTTGTATATTTATTACTCTTGCTATTGCGCTACAAAAACAAGTATCAAAACTACCCAAATATATTAGCAAACAATCGCATATTTTATTTCTGGCCTCCCAGCATCTGTAACAAGAAGTAATATACATACGTACATACGTGGATGTAAACAATTATACAAACTCTTATTAGTCACTGAACTGCATTGCAACATCAAATTACATACACACAAACCTACAGTACGGTCATCTGCAACTCACTGTTCAATAGCGATAGAGATCTTCACTCCCATCAGCTAACAACCACGGTTGCCATTTCCAATTTATTTTTCGGACCAAAAAAAGGACCAAATGGTAAAAAATGGAGTGGAGTTTATTCCTCTTTATCAAGAAAATATGCCAATACAGTTTTTTATAAAAAAATTTTTTTATATTGCATCCAAAGTGCATCACAATTGTATATTATTAACATTATGTTATTTAAAGGTTTAAATTATAATTTGTTTCTTAATTTCATTTTTATTAATGCTAAATCAAAAAATCTGCGCTCAGCTGCTGTGGAACTGTGAAGCAGACTAAAAATGTTATGAATTAAATCACACAATTCTCCAAAGGCCGCTTCACCCAATCCATTTTTAATCAAACTTACTTGATCCCAAAAGCGTTCTATATTGGTACAGTTTTTAAAGTTACCTTCACTCAGCCTCAATTTGTGAAATTGAAATTCAATTATGTCTGCATCATTTACCAATGCAGGAAATTGGTCGAGTAGCGGCAAAATTGATACATCAGTATCAGAAAGAACTTTATGTGGTGTTATAATTTCAAGATGTTTAATATCTTTTCGATTGAAATCGAATATTATTTTCACGGTCTAAATGCCATGATTAAAGGTTTGCTACCTTTCCATATTTTTGCCAGCTACTTTGATATTGGTCACCGAGTAATTGAAATAAGCAAGAAATCGCGATATTTTTTGACAGATGATTAGCCATGCCATATTTGAAGATCAGTGGCAAGGCGAGTTCACACTTTTAGCAGGTGTTGCTAATCGGCCCTATGCTAAATATCGTCATCGTCATCGTCGGCGATCATCAGCGCATCAGTAACATGGTTGACGATGGCCGTATCGTCACTCTTACTGACGATGGCGATATTCAACATAGGGCGGAATATTCATCAATTAAATAGAAAAAATTGAAAACGCGAAACTATTGCATGAAGTGAAAGGGTGATAATAACCTAACCAAAGGCTTGTGAAATGGACCATTTTAAAAATAATTAGACCAATGGACCAAACGAAAAGAAATGGACCAAAACGGCAACCGTGCTAACAATATACTCGTGCATACAAACAGACATATATCATAAACAGAGCAACGAAATCGCAATTATAAATTATCTCTTTCTCCCGTCCTTCGCTAACATTGCATGCTATTAACATACATACATACATATACTTACATACAGTTTAATAACCCAGCATTGCATTTATCCTGCACAGAACACGTAAAAGAAAGAATTACGAAGCGCGAAAAATTATAAACACAGAAATTAAATATTTAAATTGCGGTGATTTAAGAAAACTTATTTGAAATACTACAAATACCCTTATGGAAAATAATGAAAATCAAAGTCGAAAAAATACGTACCTATTTATTTAAATAAAACTCAAAACAGAATATTGCGTTTATTTGTGCTTATATAAAGCCAAGTAATTTAAGATCCCATAGGTTGCACTGATATTTATACATATTAGTTAAAATACACTGAAAAAAAACTTTGAATTTTTCGCATATAAATAAGGTTGCCAGATTTTTTTGGCGCGAAATCAGTACATTAGACTTTTTCATGCTATAGTAATCAGTACTTTTCAGTACACCTTTATTCCAAGCAGAATTATGAATGTAAGTAGCAGATAATACTTTGAAACGCCAGATTACTTGTTTTTAATAATATCTTGGTATGGGTAAGGCTTCCTCAAGTGGGCCCCGAATTTACCAAGATTAATATTTTTTAATGATATTCAGGCAGCGCCGAGTTTTGTAGTCGAAAAGTACACTGTGTAAATTTTGTTTCGAAATTCCAAATAGTTTTTTTTAATGAACAATTGAAAAGTTTTGCAGTGTTTTGGAAATTTTTATTTTTCTTTGAAATAAGTGTCCGAATGAAAAAATATTTTGGCGTGCAGATTTAAAAAACATTAAACTATACAATGAAACTATTTGCGTTAGAAAAAAAATTTTTTTGTTTGCTTTTCAATATTTTTTTTATGAAAAACTTAAAACTTAAGCAATTTCTGCGCCTCGTGGACGAAAATTTTTAACATTAACTTCTGTAATAAACTTTTCTGCATTTATCAATGAAAAAAAAATGCGTGCATTTCGATATAGTTTGGTCGGAATGAATTTTTATTTGCCAGCGTGCGCACCCGACTCCCGTGGGCATGCGAAATTCGAGCATTAGAAATAAAAGTGGAACGATTGAAATGTGCATTTCTTTCTTGCGCAAGAAGTCAACGCGGATTGCGCGCGATCCAGCCACGAGATATATGCCCGCAATATGCCCATGAAACGATTGCTTTTTTATATTAATTTCTTGCGCATATCAAACATTGCCGATAACAAGTCAACTATAATTAAATTATTTTCTTACTTTTTACAGTAAATTTTAAGAAAGTTGCAACGTTATATAAAAAGCTTAAGCAAATCGTAAAGTATTTTGTTTGTGTAAAATAATATTACACAAACAAAATACATGGGCAAAAATTACCGATCACCAAGTTACCGCGTACCAAGCTCGATGGGAAGAACCCTATTACAAATTTGATTGCTCAAAACTGAAAAATCAGTACAAATCAGTACAAATTTAAAAAAATCAGGACATTAGCGTACTGATTGAAGGAATGAATAAAATCAGTACGAAAGTTGAAAAATCAGGATTGTACTGATAAAATCAGTACGTCTGGTAACCGTACATATAAATGCCATCTGATACAACTCCAGTGAAGGAGCAAGAAACCCCAATTATTTTAAAAGTACCAACCATGATTGATGAAGATAAACCCCAAGGAACACCTGCAGAAGCTACAAGCTCGAAGGATGCGAAGTAGAAGAAAAACAAAGATTTGACAGGCGCAAGATTCATTTCGGATAGTGACAGTCTAATAAGATACTGCATTATATTCTCCTCATCCCCAATACAAGAGAACTCGGAATCAGTTCTAGCGATAAAAACAATACTCTTGACAATTTTTGGGTCCGACTTCAAGCGGCATACGATACAATTATCGAAACTGATGATTCGATTTGCCCAAAAATTTTAAAGCGCGAATAGCAAACCGGCATTTAAATATCTGCATACATACATATTAGAGTCCTGCACGATTATGTTAGTATCGTACGAGTACGTTAATAACTAACACTTTTGACGATTACCACGATGCCAAAGTAGCGAAGTTACTCGGCACCGCCGCATCGTCCCATCGTACGATTACTAAGGTTGGTGTTATGCAGAAATTTTGTTTGGCAAAGTGCGTGCAATTGTCGTTGTAGCAAACTCGGATAGAGCGAGTTTGGCGACTCTCACAGCAAACTAATTTTGTTTGGTCAAACTGCAGCAAATTCGGTGTTGTCATATACAAAAATTTTAAATTATGCGCGTTATGTACATCTGAAATTCTCATTTCGTGTTGGCAATAGCCATGAAAACCATAATGAACGTGCAACCCTGTGCCAAACTCGACATAACAACCTCCGAGCAAACTAAGCAGCCGCCATTTAATTTGGCAAACAAAAGTTTGTCTGCATAACACCGACCTAACAGCATCGTCGATTAGTAACAGCATAATTCTGCTAATAAATTAGCACCGTCAATAGCAGTGTGACCAGATAATGCCAAAACCATATTTACTATACTTGCATAGTGTATCTTTTATTTAGTTCGGCATAAATTAACTCATAAATTGATAGAAATTAAACATATTTAACTATAACATAAAGTAGGAGTTAGAAGTAAAAAATATTGATATTATGTAAAAATAAAATGGCATCCAAGTTTTTTCCTTTAAGATTTGTTCTTCGTTCTTCCATAACTCGATTTGCCACACTGAAACACCTTTCACTCGCAGCGCTAGATACTGGAATGCATAATACTTTTGGCGCCAGTTTTGCCACCAAAGAAATTTCATTCTCACGTCGCCGCCACCAATGCAAAACATTATTTTCTAAGTGGCAAAGGTTTTTGTACATTTCAATTTGTACATTTATTTGGGTTTCGAAATTATTTTCCGTAAGCAAATGCACGTCTTTATATTTCGATAACATATCACGATCAATACCAGATTCCATTTCTGCGCATTCAGATGAGAACTGTTGGAAATTTTCTGGAGATGTAATGTTTGAAATTTTTATTAGTTCAGCTTTTACTAAGTTATATATTTCCTCACGCTAGTTAACGACATAGCCTCACTGCAGGACACGTAGACCATGATAAGCGCTTACTTGTAAACAACATCAAAACAATAGAGCTGGTTTTGACATGCATTATCACGAACTGCAACGGACAAACATTGGAACAATAGAAATGCACTATCACTACAACAAACAATAACAACCCAAATAGTTATCTACTAGTAAACAGTAAACAACAGGCATCTCAATAGTTATTGCGATAACAACCAACGCATCTCAGTAGTATAGGTAGCACTAAAATTTATGTAAACAGGTCAGTCTAAAGAATATAATTAAAGAACACGCACTTCAGCGTAGTAAATAAATATATGTTTTTTAGTCTCATATCGTAAAGGGATATTAACTGGGGGCTCAACTGGTCCAAAAAAACCATTTCTATTTCTGAAACTAATGAAAAACAGAAATTTAAAAAAAAAATCCCACGGGAAGTAAGACTTCCACCATCACAGATTCTGAAACAGATCCTGAAATAGCGGACAGCAATCAAATCCTGTGACAAACAGATTCCTGAAAAACGGAATAAAAGAAACCAACGATCAACACACTGGAATTACGAAGAAAACGGCAAAAGTTTTTCGACTTATCACGTCCATCGCGAACATCGACTCCGAAATGACAACACAATAGATCGCAAGCCTGAGAGCACAAATCGCTGCTCTGACCACAACGCTCACTGAAACCCAACAGAGAATGAATTCCTTCGAAACCTACGCAACACCTAACGTCACAGTCACCCACCAATACCAGGACTGTACACCAAACATCACCGATGCGTCACAAATCAACTTAGAAATATTCAAAACATTACCAATCTTCACAAGTGACATGATCCATTATAGGTCATGGAGAAAGCGTGCCTGGAAACACATGGAAAACATCAAGAATTACGTTACTACACCCACGTAATACGCGGCACTCTCGATTGTACATTCGAAAATTCAAGGAGAGGCGGCCGATATTTTAATAAACCACAACACCAAATTCAACTTCTATTCTATAATAAACCGTCTCGATTATACTTATGCGGACCAGAGACCACTGTATGTGTTGCTCGAAGGGATGAAGAGTATAATGCAGGGAAAAAGGACGTTGGCAGAGTTCCATTTCGAAGTCAGCAAGTCACTTAATCTTGCACTCACTAAAGTTGAGATGGATAGCTCAGGAAATCCCTCAGCTATGAAAGAATATGCGAACCAGGAAGCTGTAAGGACATTCATTCTCGGTCTGAACAGCAAATATACCAGCGGCACCCTCTATAGCCACAATCCGAAGGACTTAGAAACCGCTTACGCTAGCGCAAGTACGATATACCACGATAATGTGAACTCACAATTCGACGTTCCGCAATACAGTCAGCACAGACAATATAATACATCGCAGTATCAAAACCCAAGCAGAAGATATCACGAGGAACCACAAAGGTACAGACCTAACGTGCAGGTGAAATACAATCAAACTGCACCCAGGCAACACCACCAACCAATGGACGTAGATCCATCACAGCAATACACGAGATCCGAAAATTATAATAGGAAACATTCCGCACCACAACAAAACAGCTATGACCGTCAAATACAAGGACTACCGCCAAATAATCCATTTCGCGGAGATCCCAAAAAAGAGAACGAAATCCTTCATCTCGTAATTTCTACATACAACAGAAAGTACAACGTGTAAACCAAACACGCGACGAAGAACTAACATCGCTTGCACCAGAATACGAAAATGATGAATATGAAACAGGCAGGGTTTTTTTTTAGGCGCATGAACGATTTGCCGTGTCTGCAACGCCACTGCAGGGATACAGGCAAACTTATTAACATCCTGATCGACACTGGAGCAACAAACAATTATATAAGTACAAAATGCAACATCGGTAAGCCTATTTCAATTAAACCTGTAAAAGTGAAAACTCTTCATGGTTACTCAATAACCAAATCAAAAAAAAATAATAACATTGTTAGAACATAACCGCATATTTTTTGAAACAGATGCATTAGAAGAATTTTATATGCTTTTGGGTGAACAGGGACTTAGAAAAATCAAAGCAGAGATCAACCTTTTCGAGTACAAGCTCAGTTATAAATATAGGGCCAAGAAAGAAAGCGAATCTGTGCAAAAAATAAATTATACGGTTAATAGTGAAAAATATAGGGCCGAAATCGAAGAAATTATGAAAAAATGAAAGCACAAACGAACTGCTACCATATACTACCGCGGTACAAGCTACCATTAGAACGAAATCCGAAGATTCTATTTGGACCAAGCAATATCCGTTTCCTATGTCGGATAACGACTTCATTAACAAAGAAATTAACAAACTTTTAGAAAATGAAATAATTCAACCCAACAAAATTCCGTACCACTCTCCCATTTGGACAGTCGTTAAAAAAGGTACCGATGAACAAGGGAAACCTAAGCGCAGAATGGTCGTAGACTTTCAGAAGCTAAACGCTTAAACTATTACAGATAGATACCCCATACCTGATGTGGCTATGACCATAAAGAATTTAGGTAATGCAAAAGTGTTTACAACTTTAGATTTAGAGTCTGGCTTCCATCAGATCCTTATTAAAGAGTCTGACAGGGAAAAAACCGCCTTTAGTGTAAATGGAGCTAAATACGAATTCCTTCGTATGCCGTTCGGTTTAAAAATTTTTGAAAGATCTGTAGACGATATCCTAAGACCATATATCGGCAAGTTCGCATACGTTTATATAAACGATGTTCTCATTTATTCTTCCTCTCCTGAAGAACAAATCGAACACATCCGAATAATCATAAACGCGCTTCACCAGGCCAACATGAAGATCTCCAACGAAAAATCTCACTTTTTCCAAGACTCTGTGGAATACTTAGGGCATATAATTAAATACAACAGGATCACAGTTGACCCTACAAAAATACAGACTATTAAAAATTTCCCTATTCCCACAACACTGAAGGAACTCAGATCATTCCTAGGTCTCACTAGTTATTATAGAAAATTTATACAGAATTTTTCAGCCATCATCAAACCACTCACTACGTTCCTCAGAGGAGAGAACCGTGACATATCAAAGAATCAAAGCGCAAAAATAAAAATCACCTTAGACGAACCTGCACTAGAAGCACTGAACAAAATAAAAGAGGAACTGCAAGCACAGGTTGAACTCTTCCAACCAAACTGTAACAAAGCTTTCGAATTAACCACAGATGCTAGCAATTACGCATTTATTTCACGAACGCTCAGCGCAACAGAACAAAATTACCCAACGAATGAGAAAGAGTTACTCGCAATTGTCTGGTCACTACAGAAACTATGTAATTACTTGTATTGTGTAGCAGATTTAACAATTTACACTGACCATCAATCTTTAATCTTCTCCATATCAGAAAAAAACCCCAATACAAAATTAAAAAGATGGAAAAATTTCATTGAAGAATATGGTGCCAAACTCGTTTACAAACCCGGACATCAGAACGTTGTCGCTGATGCACTTTCTCGCCAGCAAATAAACAACACTGTAAATTCTGATGACTCCCAACATTCAGCACAAAGCTCCCCAACACAAAAACTGAAACGAGTAAAGCAACCATTAAACTCCTTGAGAAATCTAATTATTGTAAAACAGTCAGATCAGAACCCCGTCGAACTATCCTCACAAAACATATTTTCTAACAACCGACATACGCTTTTTTTAACACCAAAACTGAATTGCTAGACAGACTAAAAAATATAATTCGACCAAATGTAACTAATGCTCTGCAAATAGACGAGGAAATATTATTTTGCGTCGAAAACGACATTATCGACACATTTCCAACTGTATCGATTGTACTAGCGCAAAAATTGGTGGACGACATCACCGAAACCGAACAACAGGAACAATTCATACAAGACACACACAGACGTGCTCACAGAAACTACAAAAATAACGCACAGGAAATTTCGCTCAGATACTACTGGCCAAACATACGTGACGCTTGTAAAAAAGAAGTACAGGGCTGCGAAATCTGCCTCACAAACATGTATGAACGCCGACCAAATAAACAACCAATAGGTTCAGCACCAATACCGAACAAGGTAGGCGAATACATACACTTAGACTTATTTTTTATGAACAATAATATGTACAATAGTTCAACCGACAAATACTGCCATTTGAGACAAATACCATCAAAGAAGGACACATACAAATACGTTGACGAGATACTATCACAAATATACCCAAATGCAAAGTTTGTAATGACTGATAACGAGTTAACATTTACTGGCATATGTGCACAACAAATATACAAGCGACTACAAATAACGCATACCAAAACTCCAGCCTATCATTCGACAACAAACGGTCAAGTTGAACGAACGCATAGCACGATAATCGAACTGGCGAAAGTTTTGGCACACCAACACAGTTCAGCACCTGACGAACAGATATTCGAAGCAGTCCGACAATACAACAAGACAATCCATTCTGTGACCAACGAGAAACCCGAGGACGTGTTCTTCAATCAAAGGGGGTATCCTGACATCAAAGAGCGTCTTCAACAAAACCAAGAGAGGGTTTTGCGATACCACAACCGCAGTCGCAAACAGCTGAACTACAAAGAAGGAGACGTAATATATTCAAAAACGCATAGACGGAACAAAAACGTAAAAAATACGCGAAACATATAGTCAAAAAGACAACGGAGAAACAATAACGACCAATAAAAGAGTCATTATCCATAAGGACAATATCAGAGTAAAGGCATGTACGGAATAGTATTTACCTTACTTTTCTCTATCGCACTCTGCGACAATATAATAGATTTAACCAATAGGAAATATGTACTAGTAGAAACAGATCCTGTTTACATTTATCAGGATACAGCTTTCTTGTATCAAATATCTAATCTTTCAAAAATAATCGCGCCATACGAAAGTATAATGAAATCATCATACAATCTAAAAAACCAACCCGAAACTCAAATTTTAGTGAACAAAATCGAAACTCTGAAAAATCAACTCATTCCAAATATTTGTAGACCCAAAAGATCACTTAACTTTCTTGGCTCCGTGTTAAAATTCATCACTGGCACACCAGACCACGATGACCTTGTAGAAATCAAAACTTCACTTAATATGCTAATAGAAAATAATAATAAGCAAAAAACAATTAATTCACAGTTCGAAAGAATACTCGAAACCCTTGATCCCAAAGCAATAACCGAAAACATTGTTATATCAGAAGTTTGTAATGAACTCCAGTCAATAACGAACACTATAAATTTTGCGAAAACTAATAATTTTTATTCTGGCACATTAAATTTGAAAGATGTGTACGATATTATACACCATGAAAAGTTGGATCTTCCAATAATTAATATATTAGAAAATGCCGACATTCATATCTGTTAGCACAACAAGCTATTATAACAATATACAAATATCCTGTCCTTGAAACTAAATGTAGCCTATTTAATGTATATCCTTTAGCACATAAGCATGGTAAAATTAATTTAGACCCTAAGATCGCAAAATGTTACGATTATCAAAGAATGTCTAAATGTAAAAATTATATGGGTAACTTTATTTGTAAATCAGAACCCTCTGACAATTGTACTATAAAAATATTAGAAGACAAATCAGCCCAATGCGAAATAATCCATGAAAATAATGCTCCACTTCGCATCCTAGAGAATGGATACATTTTTACAGATTACCAGCATACTTGGAACAACATGCATATATCAGGCCCTAAATTGATACACTTTAATGAATCCACAAACATCGGTAATATCACGTATTACAATCATCAACGACACCTCAAAGAAATCATACATAATCAACATAGCGAAAAACTTGAAGTACTCCGCATCCTTTCCTCAAACTCAATCTACAAATTCAGCAATATCCAAAAACTTTCAACATTTTTGATACCTATTGAAGAAACCCCAGTACAGACTACGTTCTTCATCATAATGGGATTCCTTACTGTAGTAGTCATCACTTATGGTATGGTACACCTCTGCCGATACCACGAAAATAGAAGAATGCTTCACAGACAAAGGCAAATTGACGAATTATACGAAATCGAAATGAACCGTCGTTAAGAGCAACTCGTAGCAGCGTAGCGAGGACGCTCCGTTTTAAGGAGGAGGGGAGTTAACGACATAGCCTCACTGCAGGTCACGTACACCATGATAAGCGCTTACTTGTAAACAACATTAAAACAATAGAACTTGTTTTGACATGCATTATCACGAACTGCAACGGACAAACATTGGAACAATAGAAATGCACTATCACTACAACAAACAATAACAACCCAAATAGTTATCTACTAGTAAACAGTAAACAACAGGCATCTCAATAGTTATTGCGATAACAACCGACGCATCTCAATAGTATAAGTAGCACTAAGATTTATGTAAACAGGTCAGTCTAAAGAATATAATTAAAGAACATGCACTTCAGCGTAGTAAAAAAATATATGTTTTTTAGTGTCATATCGTAAAGCGATATTAACTCGCTCGGATTCACTTAAATAGCTCATCTGTTTATACTCTGGCCAGAAAAAAAGCGGAAATCTGGACAGAACTTTGCATCAAAAATATTATCCAAACAGTTTGAAACTATCGATCGGATTTCATTATTACTCTCTTCATTTAACAGATTCAACATCTTTTCTCTAAGGATATGCATATGCAATAGCACTAAATGTATAGTTGAATTTTTTTCACCTTCTAACAACAAAGTTAAGCTTTTAAATGGTTCCAAAACGTTTATTATTCGGTCTAGTAAATATTTCTCAATTCCGATTAAACGATGTGTTTCTCCAGATTTATTAAAAATATCAATAGCATTGAAATTTTTGCGAATGGAGCACAACATTTGAAATTTAGTGTTCCATCTAGAAGGACATTCTTGCTTTACGGTCGTTTCAAGCATTTGGTTTCTTGCAGTCCGCTTTAGATTTTCAACAAGGGACTTGCATTTGGATATCAAATCCATAACATGGGGCGCATGACTTTTAAGTGTTTCTTTGTCGAAAGTATGCTTCAAAATAATGTTGAGTATATGTGAAATGCAATTTATTCTCGAATGATGTTGTAAAGCCTTTTTGATATTAGAACCTTGATCAGTAGTAAAAGTAATTTTTTTTAACAAATCTCGACCCAAGTTCAGCTCGTCGAACTTGGTTTCTATAGCACCAAGAACATTTTCTGCAGTTTTATTTACAGCAATTCCAATTGCCATCACAACATTCAAATTCGGCAGTGAACAAAATACGGCTAAAAAATAGAAAAGTATGTAACTGCATATATAAGTATGTACTAGATATACATATATTATCATAGAAATACTTTTATCAAATAAAGAGCAGATGTAAAATTGTTCATAATTTTTGAAGCTGCCAGTTATTGTCGATATAATGCACAGTAAAGGCAGTAAAATTTCTTTGTTTTTTGCTGTCTGTCCACATATCTAACGTAGAAGCGCACAAACCTAAAAAATTATAAAGTATTCTTAGACAAAAAAGCAATATCCGAGATAACCGGGGTATTTACAAGGGTCGTAAGTAAACCATTAAAAACTTTACGACATAAGAAAGTGTGGCACTAATGACACCTTGCCCGCACCCGCAAATAGGCGGACAGGCGGGCATAACAGCGAGAAAGGTAGGGACGCACCCGCTAATAAGCGGGGTGAGGGACACCACCAAAACAGGCGTACCGGCGAGACCGCACCCGCTGTAAAGCGGAAGAGCGGGCATTTAACACCCCAAACTCCTGATCCGAAGAATCAACGGGAGCAGCCTCCACCTCTGACATCGGGACCCGGGGTAGGCATTGGGAACTAACGTCCTCGCGGGG
>NW_023458573.1:226249-253082 GCF_013731165.1 Rhagoletis pomonella
ACAAATCGGAGGAGAAGCTCGGCCAAACACTAACATATGTGTAAGCGACAATCTAAAAAAAAAAAAAGTTTGGAAACTGATTTGGTAGGCGTTTTGGTACCTAAACATATTTTCAGGTGGCACCACTGATCGGTAGCGATCTCATTTTATGTAATTTATTTTCATTAATATGAACTGACCTATATAGTGTATTAATGTTTTATCATTATTGTCTTCATATTTGACAAAATTACACGGTCACCCTGTATTTATTTTATATTTTTTTAATAATTTTAGTTATTTTTTTTATAAAATGGTCTAATAGCGCAGTCTAACAAAAACGTTGCGAATAAATCCAAACTTGAAAGATTGAAAAAAATTAACAAAGTTTCATTACAGTTTTTGTTCAGAATTTGTAGACATATTTTGGGTTAACATTTTACCATTGATTTTTTGGATATTTCTGTTTGTGGTGTTGTGTACTTTCGTCCATGTAACGAATGTTCGCATTTTATTTTATATGGATGAAAATGCGCGTATTGCGTTGCTGTTTTTATTTCAATATTTTAAATTAAGCTTTATTTGTATAGTTTTTGTTAGACAATGATAAATAATATAATAAACTAGTGAACCCGCATGGCGTTAAGACGCCAAAATTGAGTTTAATATTTTAAACAGATGGCAACACTATTCACAAACCTTAATAAATATTGCAAATGTTTCAAGTAAATTCGTACGTTCCTTTTTGAACGAAGAGAGGTCTCAAATGGCGTCGGTTCTTCATTTCCTCAAAATTGAAACTACCGTGCACCGCTAAAAAAAGTCGTAACTTCAAAAAATAAAACCTTAATGCACATTTAGAATGACATAAACAAAAATTATTTATGTATAAAAATTAACTCAAACTAATTTTTTCGGTGTATTATGGGTTTATTCGAAAGAATATATATTCCCATTAGTTATGGAACCCGATTTAATCATGTGACTGTCTTCGCAGTAGCGCATCCTGTTAACCGAGTTCTCCAAGACCTTGTTGATGGTTTCTGGCTCTATCGTAAGAAATGTCCGACATACGCCTTAAAGGCCTGAATCGTTAATAGATTGTTCGCATTATAGCGGTCCTTCACGGCATGGCACAAAAAAGTCTAAGGGCGTGAAATCACGGCTCCGAGGGGGCCAATTGACTTCATCGAGACAGCTGATAACACAATTAGCGAACTTTGTCGCTCAAAATCGAATAGATGACAGCCCTAACAAAAAATATTTTCAAACTAAAGTTTTATTAAAACTTTCTTTTGTCACTCATATTTTAATATTTCATAAAAATTGTGTAAAAGCTAAATAAATTAGGCTTTTCAAACAGGTGGCAACCTTCTGCGAAGCATTTTCAAACTGAAATCTTTTAAAGCTCTTTCGTCTGATACTTCGATACATAATTCAATTGACATGGACACTCCGAACACACCAAAAAGCACCACCAGGGCAAAAATCACTGACTTTTACCTACCTGCAGGCAAAAACCATACAGCGACAACATAATGGATGTTAATATCGAAACAGCGAAGAAGAACCTATTACCTGCTTGAAAAAAAAAATGGGCACCATGCCATATCTAGTAATTAATCATCGACGAAAATCACATTACCTAAGATAAATGAACATAAATTAGGGACAAATCTCGAACCAGACAGAACGAAAAATGACACTGAAGATGGCACAACGCCGAAACCGGTTTGTCTGCAAACGAAACTTGACAAGGGATGACGGAAATTCGTTCCAAAATAAATCATAATTAGTGATGGCAAAAAAAATGAATTAATCGGTTAATGGAATCATATTAATTAATTTTAATTAATTGCAATTAATCGTAATCAATTTCAAATAACCGATTATTAATCGATGTTTTCCAGGTAATATTAAAAAATCATAAAGACAAAAAAATCACAATTTACAATGTGTTAAAATTTGCGGGTTAATTGAAAGAATTTCTTAAATATTTATTGAACTTATACTCGTATTCCATTGAAACTTATTTATTAAGGATTGAATTTAAAAACAACAGTTTTGATAAACGCTTGGTTGTCAATCTATTGCGCTTTTCTGTAGCAGTGGCCCCTGCTTTTGAAAAAAGGCGCTCCGAAGGAACTGATGTTCCTATTAAGAAACAATACTTTTGTGAAAGTGAGTAAAGCTTTGGATACACTGAGCTCATTACATCCCAGGCGGTTACCACATCACGCTTCAATTCGAGGACCGGAGAATTTAAAAAGTAGCTTAATTCATCTTGAGGTTGCGTTAAGTCGTTCTCGTTTCTTTTCCGCTTGTGGGCCAAGGACTTATGGGGAGCCCATAAATCGAACTCGGTATCACCGGCGGAGGAAGTTTCACTTCCACTTCCAATGCTGTCTTCCATATGGTCGATTTCAGCCATTTCCCTTCTTATATGTCGCATAACTGTAGATAGAGCAATTGGATTTTGGAAATGGATTTTCTTAAAACGAGGATCCGGTAAAGTAGATGCCGCCAGTAAAAATGAGTGTTCCATTTCTCCAAATCGCCGATCAAATTGTTTTAAAATATTCGTTTTCAATTTATCTTCCGCCACAGATGTGCAAGAAATTTTCAATATTTGTTGGCGCCCACAATGAGCAAGTGGAATAACTTGACTCAATGTGGCGTACTTTTCTCCACTTATTTGAGTCGTCATCGCTTCCAGGGGTCTTAATAAGCCGATCATTTCAATAACTTCTTCCTTGTTTTTTGTTGTAATCATCGGTGGTGCGTCAGAAAAGCTTATTAAAATTTGGCTGACATATTGAATCAACTGAATGAGGCGAGCAAGCATATAATATGTAGAATTCCACCTGGTTTTAACGTCCAAAATGAGTTTTAACTGTTTGCCTTCAGGAATTCCAGCAGATATTTGCAGTTGGCGCAAATTATCATTGGCTTTCACATGCCGTTTAAACCAAGTCACTATTGCTCTGCAGCTTGTGATGATATCGCTGACTTCAGGCGTATTTAATGAACTGTCACAAATTAAGTTAAGCGTATGCGCGAAACATGGAATATGGTGATTTTTCCCAAAAGTATTATAAATAGATTTAACGATATTAGCGCCATTATCAGTAACCACTGCAATAACATTGCTTTTGTTTATGGAAAATTCCGAAAGCGAACCTTTTAGTACTTCTGAGATGTGTGCAGCTGTATGGGCTTCAGTTAGTTTAAATACACCAATTGTTCCATAAAATTGTTTACTTTCAAACAAACCATGTACCGTCACACCGAGCATGCTGTTCATTTGAGTGTCAGTCCATATATCAGTAGTCAAACAGATATTAGACACATGCGATAACATCTTTTTAAATTTTTCCACTTCTCTATTATACATTTTTTCAATTTCTGCTGAAATAATAGTCATATGAAAGAATACCTTCCACATGCGAAAATGGCAAATTGTCCATTACAACCATTTCCACTATTGATTGCGTCAATTTCTGATGCTTCGTACCACCTGATGCAAAACTCTCTACATTTGAAAACACAGTGTTTATATTTGGCTGATTGCTTCTTGGTGTAGGTTTTTGGCTCGTGCTTGGCAATTCATTGCTATCCTCTGTGACACAACTGGCTTCATGCAATGCTTCATTGTTTCTCTGTAGTACACATTGTACATTAAAGTTGCGATTAATTGATGGTGGAATTTTTAACTTACTTTTAAGGCTTCAGCCTCCTTTGAGTGTTTCAACTTTAAGTGCTGCATCATATTTGTTGTGTTGTTGGAGCACTTTAAAGTTTTGCAGCAAAACTTACACCTTACATCTGTAGAACTCTCCTTTGAAAAATGCTTTCAAACATCACTTCGTTTTTTCGCTTGAATAAAACCTTGGACAATATAAGTTTTTGAAAAAAATTGTAAAAAGCGCTGCTGATGTGAAATAATTTTATTTTCTAGTGACGTACATCTTTCGATTATTTTGGAAATAATCGATTAACATTGCAATTAATCAAAAGGGCTTTCACGATACAATTAAACCGACAAGTAAAGGAAAATAACCGATTAATATTAATTGTTCGATTAATCGTGCCATCACTAATCATAATTCAGTTACCTGAAGAATTAAATTGAATTTAATTTTTTTGTATCACCTGGCAACTCTCCTAAACAGTTCAGATATAAATCTTTCTCAAATCCATGAACGATTAAATCACCTCTTTTAGTAATTTCTTTAACTTAACTTATTTATTAAACATAATAATTCATTTAAATTTAAAATTTTCAATAGCCGGCAAGTCTCTTCAAACCCTCAAACAAAATTTTGATGTTTAAACTGAAGATTTCTTAGCCCTCTTTCGTTTAACACCCATATTTTAATACTGCATATAAATAAATTCGGCTTTTAAAGCAGGTGGCAACCCTTTTCAAAACATTTTCAAATTACTACCTTTCTAAACTCTTTTATTCTGGACCCCTGTGGGGGAACATTTTGTAAATTACCTATGTAATTTCCCTGTATAAAATGACACAAAAAAGTCTAAGGGCGTGAAATCACGGCTCCGAGGGGGCCAATTGACTTCATCGAGACAGCTGATAACACAATTACCGAAATTTATCGCTTAAAATCGAATAGATGGCCACCCTAACAAAAAATATTTTCAAACTAAAGTTTTATTAAAACTTTCTTTTGTCACTCATATTTTAATATATCATTAAAATTGTGTAAAAGCTAAATAAATTAGGCTTTACAAACAGGTGGCAACCTTCTGCGAAGCATTTTCAAACTGAAATCTTTTAAAGCTCTTTCGTCTGATACTTTGATACATAATTCAATTACCTGAAGAATTAAATTGAATATAATATTTTTTATCACCTGGCAACTCTCCTAAACAGTTCAGATATAAATCCTTCTCAAACCCATGAACGATTAAATCACCTCTTTTAGTAATTTATTTAACTTAACCTATTTATTAACTTAATTTATTAAACTTAATAATTCATTTAAATTTAAAATTTTCAATAGCTAGCAAGTCTCTTCAAACCCTCAAACAAAGTTTTGATGTTTAAGCTGAAGATTTCTTAGCGCTCTTTCGTTTAACACCCATATTTTAATACTGCATATAACTAAATTCGGCTTTTAAAGCAGGTGACAACCCTTTTCAAAACATTTTCAAATTACTACCTTTTTAAACTCCTTTAGTCTGGACCCCTGTGGGGGAACATTTTGTAAATTACCTTTGTAATTTCCCTGTTTAAAATTTAATTTGATTTTTTAAACAGAGGCAACACTCTCATAGTTCAGTTAAGAAGCAAAGCTTTTAATAACCATTTTGACTGATACCTATGGCAACTCTTTTCAAAAAATAAAACCTCATTGCGCATCTGCAACCAAGCCTTTTTTGAAAATCGAGCAAAGGATGGGGATATGATGGTATTGATTTACAAATAATCTCCACTTTATTTTTTAAAAGGTGGCCATTCTTTGCGGAAAAGTAAAAGCGTACTGCACATCTACATATCAAGCCCTTTAATTTGATGCCTCATTTTTGAAAATCAAACGAATGGTTCAGATCTGATGACCTGGACAAAAAGTCCTTTCACGTATTATATATATAGATATAGTTAAATTCGACTTTTTAAACAGGTGGCAACCCTTTTAAAAGTACTTTTGCGCTAAGATATTCTTAAATATTCTTCGTCTAACATTGCGATACATATTTCAATCAACTGATGAATTTAGTTGAAATATATTAATTAACCATGTGGCAACTCCGCTAAATATAGTTCAGAAATAAACATTTTTCAACCCACCTTCGATTGATACACATATTTTAATAATTCATTTAACTTATTTAATAATTCGAATTTAATTTTCAAACAGGTGGCAACCCTCTTCCAACACCTCAAAAATATTTTGTGTGTTCAAACTAAAGTCTTCTAAATATTCTTTTGTTTCACATCATTATTTTGACATTTCATATAACTTCTGGATAAGTTAATTAAATTCGTTATTGCAAGAAGGTGGCAACCCTCTTCAATATATTTTCCAACGGCCACCTTCTGAAGCCCCTTTCGTTATGCGCCCGTATGTTGAAACGTATTTCTCCTAATTAATTTTCTTAATTCAAATTGAATTTAATTTTAAACAGGTGGCAACCCTCCTAAAGTTAAGTTAAGAAACAAATATTTTCAAAACCCTTTCCACTGATACCCATTTTGTAATAATTGAGATTTTTTAGATAATTTGAATGAAATTTTTTAAAAGGTGACAACTCTTCAAAAAAGTAAAACCTTATTGCAAATGTGCAGTCCAAGAGCTATAATTTGACACCTTATTTTGGAAAATCAAACGAACGCTGCTGTTATGACGGCATCGCTTATTATATAGTTCATATTCAATTGTTCTACAGGTGGCAACTCCTTTCGAAAAAATAAAACCAGTTTGCACATCTACAGGCCAACCGCTTTAATTTGACACCTCATTTTTGAGAATCGAACGAACGGTGCAGATCTTTTATGCGGAACAAAAAATGCCTTCGCGTATTATTTTGAACTTAATTTTTTAAAAGGTCGCAACTCTTTTCGAAAAAGTTAAGCCTTATTGCACACCTAAAGTCAGAGCCCTTTGATTTGACACCTCAATTTTGAAAATCGAACGAACGGTGTGGATTTGATGGCATTGATTATTAAATTATTTGAATGCAATTTTTTATCAGGTGGCAACTATTTTCGAAAAAGTAAAACCTTATTGCACATCTACAGACCAAGCGCTTTAATTTGACATCTCATTTCTTAAAATCGGGCGAACGGTACAGATCTTTTATGCTGCCCAAAAAATACCTTCGCGTATTATATATATAGATAGTCCAAACCAGGTGTCCGTAGTATTTTGTCGCGGGGTGTACTTTTAAAAATGTGAAATATAATTCAAGAATTTATTTGTGTATAACTTAAATTAAACTCTAAGCTGAATGAAACTTAGTTTAACTTAGTGGGACTTTCGGACAATACAGGCTGTGACTTTATAGGCTAGCTGAAGAGATCTCAATGACAAGTAACGTTAAATTAAGCCTACACTAAAAATCTGTACAATGAATCTGTACAATGAATTGAACAATAAACACACTGCAGTAGACAACAAAATTGGTTTTGTTTGGTTGCGGGAAAATGGAGGTAATGCATTGACGGAAATGGTGAAAAGTACAATTAAGCTCAAAAAGTTACACTTTTTGTCATTAATTTGGTACATTTTAAAAATTTTAAATATCAACACTGATGTGAATGTAGGTCAGCGATGGGCTCACGCACACAACTACATTTTGCGAAAACAGCGAGAGCATTCAGTTGGTGTTAATTGTTCGGTAAGTGAGGTTGTGCTATCGCTTTTAAGAAAATGCTTGTTGACGGCAATAAAATCAATAAAAGCGCGATCACATTCTCACCGCATGAGACACCAACTGACGGTATGCAGTTTTATGGTCCATTCAATTTTAGTATTATAAAGTGAAAGTGCGGCTAAGAATTCATGTTGATTTTTAATATTCTTTTGCAAAAAGTGCAACACCTTCAACGAAAAAAATTCTCATTTAAACATTTCGGACTCGGCCATCACTAAAAATGATTACTTAAATCTAAAGTATATATTAAATGATATTTAATATTTGCTTTAGAGATGAAATTTCGAGAAATTCGTTTAAACAAAAATGTTAAGCGCATACGCAGAATGTGGAAGCGAGATTCCTTTGCTTGCGTTTCTATGTTTTTATCATTTATCAGTTTAGGCACATACGATTAAATGTAAAAAACAAAAATATTTTTAATTGCGGATCCGAAAGAAATATTTATTAGTTGCATTGAGTTACGCAAAAATAGTGCCGAAAATCAATCGATTGTGCTGAAAGTGCAGGCTGCTTCCGAAAGGGCCGAAAATGGCACAATGCACACTCATTTTCGATCACTGTCACACATACAATCTCACTATTCTGCTGACTTCGTTTTCCCCTTCCGATAACTTTTTGCTTCCGCGCTTGCCTAGCACCGCTGTGCAAAGCTTTGCACGCGCAGTCGCCCGCGACACATATGTGCTGATTTGGGCATCCCTACCCTAAATAAACAATAGAATACACGGACCAATTTCGATAATTGGACGTATATCAAGAATAAACATTTCACGCTCTCTAATGTGCAACCTGTGCAATCTACGACTTATAGTAGTGGATGCGGTAAAACATCCTCAATCGAAAAATTGTTTGTGCCAATATTAACGCCAACTTCAACTAAGCACTGTGCCAATTCCTTAAATCCTTAGCCATTAATGCTGCCAAACGCTCGAAGATCTCGACAAGTGTACTTCATACAATACTGTATGACTTTTTCACGTAATTGATCACTGATGTTAACTAGCGATCGCTTCAGTGGAAGTGATTCGCTATCTTCTGTGGAATGACGTTTGTAGCATGTATGCTCTTTTAAATTTGATGAGCTTGCTCCTTTTCCAAATTTGAATAATTTTTCACATTTCGAACATATAACATAAGGTACATTTTCTCGCGTTTCAGTAACCACAATTTTTCGAAAATGTTTCCATATTTCACTCGAACCCGATGCTTCGCTTAATTGATATTCATCACTTTTAATCTTTCGCGAAGTTTCCATTATATAAATAATGTACCGGGAAAAACTTCCTTAAAGCTATCAAGAAAACAGACCACATCCTTTGCCGCACGCACGGATACTAAATTACATAGCAAAACTCAATAATGCCACGATCAGTGTTGCCAGAACTTTTTGGGCCGACCGGCTATATTGGCAAAAAAAAGGGGCTAAAAACGGCTAAAATGTTTCAACTAAAATTCGCATGTTTTATATAAAGAAATCGCAAGTAGAAAGACTAGTAACATCATTAATTTTTTTTTTTAGTTAATAACTTTTTACACCACTCGTTAAATAAATCACAAAAACAGAATGGTAAATTCATTTAAAATTATTTTTGTTTAACAAAAGAAATTGTCGTTACACGTACATCAGAAGTCATGTTTGTATTACCTAAATATAAAAAAGAGATCAAGTACTAACTTATGGCGTTTTCTTTTTTATTAAAAAATTTTTCATTACATTGTAACATTTGCACTAGGTTACTTTTCGTCCTAAAAAATGGCTATATTAGTATAAAGTATTTTTCTTAGTCGGAGGGCAATATTTTGATAAATGAACACGTGAAGCTGTGACAGGGCGGAAGAAAACAGGCCAACATTATTTCGGAAAGGGAAAACGCCATTAATTTATATCGAACAAGCCGGTCGCTTTTTAAGTTTTTATCAGTTCAAATAGTAGAATTGTATTTTGATGTCTATATATTCTAAACCCATGTTTTTAATGTCTCACTCACTCTCTCACATGCCCGTCTCAGAGTAATAATAAGCGACAATCAAGTATGTTGGCACCATGATACAGGTATTCACAGGTATTGTCTTCCCATAGAGTTTTGCTTCACGTCGATATTCGTGCTCTTTTATTCTCATTCGTTATTTTCTGAGTGTTGCGAATAAAACTTCGTACTTAAATTTAAGCCATTATAAAGAAAGTCCCTACTACATCCTTCTTTGGAAAAAACACAGTTAGCCAAATATAAAATGGGACGCGAGATTTTAGCAAGTGTTGGCTATTTTTATTTAGTTTATTTAATGTTTATTATTTTTTTATGAAAATATAGCTGATTACTCAACAAACACCATGTAAGAATCAACTTCAGACTTTGTGCAAAAATTTCACCAACTTTTAACTTTTTAATCAGCATATTTGCAAAATGGTATGTATGCAGTTTTGTAGTCCATTAAAATTTAGTTGATTTTTGTATTTTTTTTTTTATAACGGTGTTACGAATTTCTTCCATACAAAGTATGTTCTAAATTTTTTTTTATATGCGGAAAACCGTCAACACAAAATTGTCAATAATCAACGGCAAGTGCCAGCTACCTTAAATTTGCACTTTACTAAGATTTTAGATCAAAAAAAATCCCGAATTTTCATAATTTTTGCATAAAATATGAAATTTGGATTTAAATGGTGTTTGTAAGTAATCAGATATACTTTCATAAAAAACAATAAGCCGAAATGTCGCGTCCCAGTTCATATTTGGGTCACTGTATATTCACATAAAATAAAAATCATTGAAATCGGCCCAGTATTTTTAAGACTTTTCGGATTAGAGAAAATTCCTTAAATTTTTTATACTTAACACAGTCCGACATGAAAATTTTTTCCGAGATAAGGCTAGCAGTTTCTAATAGATTTTAAGTCGACAAATTTGTAAAAATGGAAACTTATATGTACATATATTTAAATTTTAATAAAAATACGGCAAATAGCGAAATCGGCTAAAAACGGCTAACTTTTTTTTGCAAAACGGCTAACGAATCTGCTGCCGGCTAGATCGAATTTTCTAGGGCTGTTTGTTATCGCAACCGGCTAAATCTAGCCGCTAAACGGCTAAAATGCAACACTGGCCACGATACCAAATGTACCGTTACATATGCTACGTATACTCGTTGCCGGGGCTGCCAACTTTCCGTAGTTGGCAAGTTTAAAATTAGGCAAGAAAAAGTGCTATGTAGAATTGCTGAATTTGCTTGCAAATTTAGCCCATAAAGTTATCTGACCACACTGGTCAATAGCAAGCTGCAACCTAAAGCAAGCAAGCGTGAGCATCAGTGTTGCCATTTTAGCCGTTTTCCGGCTAGATTTAGCCGGTTGCGATAGCAAACAGCCGGAGAAATTTCGATTTAGCCGGCAGCCGATTTGTTAGCCGTTTTGCAGAAAAAAATTAGCCGTTTTTAGCCGATTTTGCTATTTGCCTTGTTTTCTTAAATTTCAAATATATGTTTCCAGTTTTGACTAAGCGACCCAAAATCTGTTAGAAATGGCTACTAACCTTATCGTGGAGAAAATTTTCATGTCAGGCAGGATTTTATGAAATTGGGCCGATTTTGCTTATTTTTATTTTAAACGAAGAAGGAGTTTTCTCCATAAATTGTTTGTTATAAATGTCTTAATTTTAAGTGTGAAGATTTATTCGCAAACTTAGAAAATAAGAAATTGTTTCACTGTTAAGACTTTTAAGATTGGATATAAAGCCAACAAACAGAATAAATATTACATGTAGATATTGTCTTCCCAGATTACGCAAAACTCTCTGGGAATCCTACGAGACATCTGCCGGTCATATGACCGGTCATCTAAATGCAGTCTTTTGGCATCATATTTTACATCAGAATTGAAGGGATTTCTGAAAAATCTGACCAGTTCTTTTGTGTAACTGTGATTTTGTATCACTTGTCAACATATGGCCTCAGTTGATGTTAACTTAAGATCGTTGTTTTACTGCCTTAAAATTTAAGGGAAATTTTTACAGCGTTTTTTATGTGTATTGGTTTCTATTTGAGTGGATTGAGAATCGGTCAGTCTGAAAAGGCCTTGTAGGGAAGACAATAGGTTTGTTCGTCGAAAATCCAGCGAGAATTATCACTCAAAATATCAGATAGTAAGAAAAAATGCTCCCAAAATTTCTCTCATGTAGAGAAACTTGCACTTTTCTGTACGAACGCAAATTTGCAAGTTTTTCAGCCGGCGAGTGTCCACGGTTGCATTTCAAACAAAAGAAATTTGTATAGAATTTTATATCTTGTCAGTCCGACTTTCTTCAACATACGTTTGAATTTCTTTGTCGGGTTTACTATATCGACTCTGGTTGAGATTGCATTCCGATTAAGAATACAGCCTTTTTTTGCCGAGTACCTTTCAAATCATTGGAATTAACTAAATTAATTAAGTAAAGAAGTATTAACTTACATTTTTCATTTTAAATCGCTCCAGTTTGTAAATTTTTAAATTTAACGAACTTGTTTATTCAAATTATCGTCGACAAAAAATCCAACCATGCGCCACAATCATATGGTTTTCCTAATTGCAAATTCTTGCTGGTAAAATTTTTTCCGGCTCGAATTTGTAACTTCTCTCCAAGAAATAGTCTTTACTCGTGATTTATTTAAATAAAACATGTGAAATTTAGTTGAAACATTTTAGCCGTTTTTAGCCGGTTTTATTTGCCAATTTAGCCGGTTCGCCCAAAAAGTTCTGGCAATACTGGTGAGCATCTTGTGCTCACCAACGCAATGTCATGAAAATATGTATCGTAGAAAAAACAAAAAATGGATCAAATGTTTCACAAATTATTTATTCAAGTATCAAGTATTTTATTTTACCCTACTAATTTTACCTTTAAGGAGAGCTGGAAATAAAACTTTTCAGAAAAATTTTTGCTA
Organism: Rhagoletis pomonella; assembly: GCF_013731165.1. Lineage (NCBI taxonomy): Eukaryota > Metazoa > Arthropoda > Insecta > Diptera > Tephritidae > Rhagoletis > Rhagoletis pomonella. The sequence goes on from NW_023458573.1 coordinate 238,550, forward strand.
AAAAATTATTCATACATACTATATCTTAAATAGTAGATTTTAACAGTTTGGAAAATATTTTTAGTTCACTGTCTAGTTTATATAGATATGTGCATGCATATAAGTGTTATAAATGCCATAGAAACGAATTCGAAATATATGCACCCTATTTTGGTTTTAAAAGTTTTTTTCAGAACTTAAATTTACAAAATTCGTTGGTTTTATTAAAACTGCGGAAAATGTAAAACCAGCCTTACGTCAATAAATGCTCAACTTAAAAAAAAGCTCTTCATATTAGCTACTATTAATATTATTTAGCTCTTTTTTTGACCGTTTTAGCTCCAAACCAAATATTTCTCTGGCAACACTGGTTGGTGTCGTGGTATTAGTTCGCCATGCTCATGGTGCCGCATTATAGAAATGTAGTAAAAGTGGATATTTTGAGTGCATGGGCTTTTTGGCCCCTTTTGCTTATACGTATAGTAAAGAAATGGATCTTAAAACTTTTTAGTACCTAATAACTATAAGATTTCGATGTTTAGCTTTTATTATTTTCATAGGAATGTGCTTTCACATAAATAAGTACATATATAGTTCTGAAATAGAGATTACCTCATAAATATTAACCACTATTTTTGGGTATAAACCAGCATTACATTTTTTTATATATTTATATAGGTAGAATCAAATAAAATAAAGCGTGTCATTTGTGTCCTTTTTATAAAAATCCTGAAGCAAGCAATTTTAACTCATGTACGTACATATAGTATATTACCAACATTTATTAACTCAAACTGTAGTTCTCATTCAGGGTCATACATTTTGTGTTTGGTTTGTAGCCAATGCATGCAAATAATCTAAAAGCAAAGTATTTTAAAAACACGCTACTTTTTACTTTGGGTGTTTTTTGTAATGTTCGTACATAAAATCTGGCAAGCGTGTGCCAAGATTACGAATAAAAAACAATCAACAGCCGATCACGACGCAACTTTCGTCAAATATGAATCAGAGAGCTACAGCATCTGCGTCGCTTCTGTATACAGATGTATGTATGTGCCTGTCGTTTTGCAATTCTATCCCAACAGACCAAATATCCGCACACGATACCGTAAGCAAATATTTTGCGGACGCTGTGCGGATGAAACTAATGAAAACGATAATCGCTAAAAAGGCGTTCGCACGAGGTGATTGTGTGTTCAACTTTTGCTTTTAACTCACGCAGGGTTGCACGAAAAAAAAGTTGGATGGCTAAATGTTGGCTGGCGACCAACTTTGTTGAAAGCGATTAGTTGAAAGGCCGTTCAACCAAAAGTAGAATTCAAAGTTGAACAATGCAAACACCTTTTTATGGCGAATATTTTTAGCTATTCCATTTTTTTCGTGCAACCCTGCGTGAGTTGAACGCAAAAGTTGCCTGAAAAATCGCCTCGTGCGAAAGCCCTATAACCGAACTTTTTCAGAACTTTTCCACAACGCATCCCTCTGTTTGTGGCACGCAAAGTACCGTTCCAAAGGTTTGTTAACTATGGATCTTTTTTCCAACGTATGTTTTTCCTGTCCCTTTGCTATTTTCGTCTTCCCATCTAAAAAAAAATAAGTTTTTATTTTTATGTGGAATTAATGTACTGAATAATTTTTGACAAACCAACAATCCATTTACCGCCTCTTTACTAATATTATTAGCAGACCCACATTTTTCTAAATTAAACTGTTCTGAAAACTTCCCTTTTATGAAAAATTATGGAGCCAGTGAACTATTGAAGAAACATTTACTTTCACAAATTCTTCGCCAAATTGAACCTCAGTTTTTGTGCCGGTTGGGATGCTTTGCATCGGTGGTCGGCATTCTAACACATTAAAACAATTCCATGAGTCAGACTGTGTGCGTTGAAAGAACCGTTCAGCAGAGTTAGAACTATAGCGTGTCTAAATTGGAGTAAATCATAGTAACCCGTAGTAGAAAATAAAATTCCGTCAACTTTTTATACATTATTCTTTTACATACATACATATATGTATTTACATAGAAGTATATACATACATACAAGTAGGTAATACGAAAATTTAGTATTTTTTTAATAACCTAACCTGTTAGTTTTAAAACGGGAGACAAAACGACTTCGTGTTTTTTTTAGGCTTAGATACTGCAATAGGTGAACTTTATTATTGGAAGAAAGTTGAAGTAGACACCAAATTTTTGGGAATTACCTCGGATCAGGGGAATTTTCGATGGCAACAGTGGTAAAAACGGCCAGCTGTGGTCTTTTGTATAAGTAAATAAACAAAGCAAACGAGTTTCGCGGCCGCGGTTGCCGAGTAGTGAGAGTTGCATGCTACAAGTATGAAGGTGCCAGTTTCGATCCTCAGTTGGAGCGATTGCCAAAAAACTTTGTTGTTTTTACTTTTTTTTTATTTTTATTATTTTATTTTATTTATTTTTTTTTATTTATATATTTAATTTTACTCTTTAATTATAATTTTGCTCTTCTTCTAACTACATACTGGCATATGTAGTACATAACAAATTATTCTTAAAATGATCTCCCATTTTATGCAACTCAGCACAGGTTTCAAGAGAGATTTCTTGACGCTTTATCCAGTTAAAGGGGTTATTAGTGAAATTTTCTAGTTACCTGCACTTGGAAAATTTGGAAATTTTTTGATTCGCATGAATGCGATAATAAAAAAAAAATCTACCACGGGAATTCCTGATTAAGAGTGATTTACTCCTAAATCGTATTTTAGTACTCCGAACAGAGACCAGCACAGGTGCCGCACGCTCTTGCTTTGTATATGTACGTACCAGGGATGAAAAATGGAAATTTCAGATTGTACCTTCTTCTTCTTCTTCTTCTTTTTTGGCGCTGTAACCGCCTAAGCGATTTTGGCCGAGTTCAGCAAAGCACACCAGTCGTTTCTCCTCTGTGCCAACTGACGCCAAGTGAAGCCAAGTCCTTCCCCACCTGATCTTTCCATCGCAGTGAGGGCCTCCCTCTTCCTCTGCTACCACCAGCGGGTTCAGAGTTAAATACTTTCAGAGCTGGAGCGTCGGTGTCCATTCGAACGACATGACCAATCCAGCGGAGCCGCTGTATTTTAATTCGCTGCACTATGTCCATATCGTTGTAAAGCTCATACAGCTCATCGTTCCATCGTCTGCGGTACTCGCCGTCGCCAACGCGTAAAGGCCCGTAAATCTTCCGCAAAATCTTTCTCTCAAACACTCCAAGAGCCGCCTCATCGGATGTTGTCATTGTCCATGCTTCTGCGCCATATACCAGCACGGGCATGATGAGTGACTTATAGAGCGCGGTTTTCGTACGTCGAGAGAGGACTTTACTCCTGAATTGCCTACTCAGTCCAAAGTAGCACTTGTTGGCAAGAGTGATTCTACGTTGGATTTCAATGCTGACATTATTATCGGTGTTAATGCTGGTTCCCAAGTAAACGAAATTCTCTACTTTCTCGAAATTGTAACTGTCAACAGTGACGTGGGCGCCAAGGCGCGAATGTGCTGACTGTTTGTTTGATGACAGGAGATACTTCGTCTTGTCCTCGTTTACCACCAGACCCATTCGCTTTGCCAATGGGGGATGCCAAATTCAGACATAGCGGCGTATAGGCAACTCCTTTTAGTGCTGTCAAAAGCGGCTTTAAAGTCGACAAATAGGTGGTGAGTGTCGATTCTTTTCTCGCGGGTCTTTTCCAAGATTTGGCGTATTGTGAATACCTGGTCTATGGTGGATTTGCCAGGTCTAAAGCCACACTGATAAGGCCCAATCAGTTCATTGACGGTGGGCTTCAGTCTTTCACACAATACGCTCGATAAGACCTTGTAACCTATGCTTAGAAGGCTGATCCCGCGGTAGTTGGCGCGAATGGCGGGGTCACCTTTCTTGTGGATTGGGCAGAGCACACTTAAATTCCAGTCGTCGGGCAAGCGTTCACCTGACCATATTCTGCACAAGAGTTGATGCATGCACCTTATCAACTCCTCGCCGCCGTACTTGAATAGCTCAGCTGGCAGGCTGTCAGCTCCAGCGGTTTTGTTGTTTTTCAGCCGCGTTATTGCTATACGTACCTCGTCATAGTCAGGCGGTGGAACGTCGACTCCGTCATCATCGACTGCGGGCTCGGGTTCTTCTTCTCCACAACTTTCCGTGCTGCTACCATTTAGTAGGGCGGAAAAGTGTTCCCTCCATAATTTAAGTACGCTCTGGACATCAGTTACTAGGTCGCCATTATTGTTCTTACAGGAGTGCGCCCCGGTCTTTAAACCTTCCGTAAATCGCCTAACTCTCTGGTAAAAATTTCGGGCATTCCTCCTGTCGGCCAGCATTTCAAGCTTTTCGCACTCACGTATTTCGGCCTCTCTCTTCTTGTTGCGGCAAATACGTCTAGCTTCCCTCTTCAGATCCCTATAGCGGTCCCACATAGCGCACGTTGCGCCCGATCGCAGCGTAGGCGGCATTCTTTTTCTCTGCAGCTTCCTGACACTCCTCATCGTACCAGTTGTTCTTTAGGGCTCGCTGAAATCCGACTAATTCTTCGGCGGCGATACTTAATGAGCGGGAAATGTGGTTCCACTGCTCGCATATGTCGGTTTGTTGAAGAGTGCTCTCTGAGAGCAGGTGTGAGAGTCGAGTAGCGAAAGCGCTGGCTGTCTGTTGTGATTGCAGCTTTTCGACGTTAAGCTTTCCTTGCATATTTGGGCGCTCATTTTTTGCTGCACAGAGGCGGGTGCATATCTTGGCTGCAACAAGATAGTGGTGCGAGTCAATGTTTGGGCCTCGGAGTGTGCGTACGTCTAAAACATTGGAAGCGTGCCTTCCGTCTATCACCACATGATCGATTTGGTTTCTCGTTTTTCGATCCGGAGACAGCCACGTAGCTTGATGGATCTTTTTATGCTTGAACCTAGTACTGCATACTACCATGTTTCGGGCCCCGGCGAAGTCGATCAGCCTCAATCCGTTGTCAGACGTTTCGTCGTGGAGGCTGAATTTTCCGACGGTGGTTCCAAAGATCCCTTCCTTGCCCACCCTGGCATTGAAGTCGCCAAGCACGATTTTGATATCATGACGGGGGCAGCGCTCGTACGTGCGCTCCAAGCGCTCATAGAAGAGATCCTTGGATGCCTCATCCTTCTCTTCCGTCGGGGCATGGGCGCAGATGAGCGAGATGTTGAAGAATCTCGCTTTGATGCGGATTGTGGCTAGACGCTCGTCCACCGGGGTGAACGACAGTACTCGGCGACGGAGTCTCTCTCCCACCACAAATCCAACACCGAATTTGCGCTCCTTTACATGGCAGCTGTAGTAGACGTCGCAAGGCCCCAGACATTGCTTGCCTTGCCGTCCAACGCATTTCTTGGATGGCGGTGATGTCAGCGTTTGTCCTTACGAGGACATCAACCAGCCGGGCAGAGGCACCTTCCACATTAAGGGTCCGGACATTCCAGGTGCATGCCCTCAAATCGTAGTCCTTTAAACGTTTGGCGGGGTCGTCATCATAAGGGGGGGTCTCATTTCATTTCATTTCATTTCATTTATTATTATAAAAAATTAGTACAATAAGATCCCAAAGATCTTTTTTAGTACAACGGTAACTTAAAATTAAGGCAAGAATAAGAGTTGAGAATAAAAAGTGCATAGTACATCATGTCAAACAAAGCCTGACAAATAGCATTAGGCAAAACTTACAAATCTATATAAAACCAAGACAGGAAAAAAATAAATAAAATAAATAAATAAATATAAAAAAAAGTCAATAAATAAATAAAAATTAAAAAGAAAAGGAACGACATATAATTTTTAATTAGCCTATATCTAAAAACATACACATTTACAATTTATATAGATAGCAAACCTCAGCTGATAATGAGTTAATAAGTTAACGAAAATACGAGTACAAAACACTCCCAAAGTTGCTTTTATTTAGACTGTTGCGAATATGTCCTAGAACCGAGTGGGCGGGTCCCAAGCCCAGCGTACAAACCATTGCTGGGGCGGGGGTGGTTTCACAACCAAATACACGTTTATATAGCGAGCCGCTTGCTCCAAGCAGACACCCGCTTGCAGCCGACCCTACTGGTGAACAGACGCTGCAGACTTCAGTGAGCCCTTAAACCGAATAAGTCGGAGTGGCCCCACCGAAGCTCCCTCTCTTTCTGCCGTGACCCAATGCTCCACTCGGATTGGTTACCGCATCTAGCACATGAGTTGCTCACGTTGCCCAGAGTGCTCGAACGAGGACGCAAGAGCCATATAGGTATATACTGCATACCCAGCGCAACGACTATACCCCATTACACTCCAAAAAAAAATATTCTTCCAGTCTAATTAAATAACATGTATGTACAAATTTCAAAGTGTGTGCATTTTTCGTTTAGAAGATATCAGCACTTAAACTTGACTCTGCATGTATAGCATCTTTGATTTTACGATTTTTGAATAAATTTTTTTTTTATTCTTTAAATACATTGGCCATGAAAAACAGCTCCTCATAAAAATACAATCATCGTTCGGAGTTGGCGTAAAACTGTAGATCCCTCCCCTTTGTGTGACATCATCAAGGCGCCCGCCACAAATCGGAGGAGAAGCTCGGCCAAATACTAACGTATGTGTAAGCGCCAATTTATTGTTATTAAATACATTTAAAGTTGGTTAAAAAAATTTGTGTGAGCTTTGTCATATGATACTTCCAGGCGCATATAAATCCTTTCTACATTATTATTATACACAAAATTAGAGTATATGGCTTTTATTGCGTCAAAGTAAATTTCAAAGTATGATGTTATAAACATGAAACCGATAAACTAAGAATTCATGAAATGATTCGTCGTTCAATAATTTACACACGTAGAAATATGAATTACCCCCTTCGCACAAATCCGTTAGCTGACTCAATTTAAAAAGAAAAGTTAAATCTAAAAAAAATTCGATTCGAAAAATCAAGGATGCTATACATGCAGAGCCAAGTTTAAGTGCTGATATCTTCTAAACGAAAAATACACACACTTTGAAATTTGCACATGTTATTTAATTAGACTGGAAGAATATTTTTAACTTTTTTAAAATTTTTTTTTGCTCCAGAACGATGTTTTGCAAAAACTTTCTTAGTATAAATATTAGTAAAAAGGAACAAAAATAAAATTTGCATTAAAAAAATATGTCAATAGAAACTATGACATAAAAGTTATAATCCCTGAAAATTTCATCCAATTCGGTTAAATAGTTTATGAGATATTTTGAGTCGAAGAAAAAATGCTATAAAAATTGTTTATGCAATAACTTGCAAAATATATATTTTTTCGAAGTTTTGTTGATGGGAATCTCTTTCCATGCTCCTGAATTACACATCCACCATATTAAAATTAAAAATCAAAAACTTTAATTTTTACTGATCGATTTCACGAATTCTGGCTCAAATATCAATTTTGAGTGAATAGTTTTCGTATATCTGAAAATTACCGTTGGGAGGTAGGCGTGGTTATTGTCCGATTTTGCCCATTTTCATTACCATCCGTCCTACGCCCGAAAGAAGTGCACGTACAAAGTTTTGTTAAGATGTCTAATTTTTTACTCGATTTATCTTGTGTAAAGACGGACGGACAGATCGCTTAATCGATTTCTCTTTTCATTCTGATCATTTATATTTTTATACATTTGTCTATATCTATCTCGATTCGTTTTGCCTGTTACAAACAACCGTATTGTGAACAAAGTTATAATACCCTTGTGCACAAGTGCGTTCGGGTATATCTAAAAATAAGTACACGCAAAGGATTTCACAAAACTGAATTGGAATATTATTATTTTTCAAAAGTGCAAAATTGAACAATTAAGTGCCAAATTGAAAAATGAAGTGCCATTTGAAGTAAATACAGCCAAAAATAGCACGGTTTGAGCCGAGTTCGCAGCCCTGTGTACGATGTCTTTGTTCTGAATACTGTTAAGGCGATGTGGGTAATGCTGCATAGTCCTGTGCCATGGGATGGTAAAGGTAAATGGAAAATAATTGTCTATAATTAACATACCGAAGTCGTCAATAGGCTTAGGTCCAATTTCAGATGGCCTACTTAAGTAGAGATTGTTGATTAACTTTCACTATTCATTTTCAGATCATACATTTAATCTGAACTTAAATGGCCAATATTGGCTATTTAAATATGAGATATGCAGCCCTGGGTGTGTACAAAACAACCAAGATTAATTGGTAGGTTGTTTAATCAATCCCGCCAAAAAACAATCAGCTGTTCAGCACAAAATGTAAATGTATAAAAAAAATTTATATTTAAATAAAGTTGATCTGAAATCAAGCGAAAGCTAAATGGAATTTAAACAGCAATCCACAATTAAACTTAAGTGCCGTTTAAATATTCATTTGAAATTGGCCCTAAGGGCCCGTTGTTCAATGTTTGATTAAAACAAATCGGAAGCTCCGGTTAAATACAACAACTGCTTTATCGATCACATGTTATATGCATGATGTCGAAATCTTCGATAATGATAGCCATACATTGAACAACGGGCCCTTAACTTAGATGAAAATGCTTCAGTTTAAGATAGACTTTACGTCTAAAGAACTTTTCTATTTAAAGCAAGAATAAAATCTTTATAAGAGCTGTTTTCATCAAAGGAATAAAATAAAATAGTGTAACAAAAGTTTTTTTTAGCAAAAGATTTTTAAAACTGCAATAAAATGAATAAAATAAAATAAGTTAAGCTTTCGTCAAAGTTCCTAGACGTCATTATAGACATTTTACCTCCGGTTTGTGTTAACCGGATTTTGAGCGGCCCTTAGTCTATTGTTGCCGTTTGACAGCGTGAAACTCTCTGCAGTGCGTTTGCGATTCGGTTTCAGCGCTCTTCGCAAAATATTGTTAATCAAATAACTTGGTATTAAAGACATAAATCTGAAAAGTGCTCTAGCAACGTTACAAAAATTGCTATTTCTTGTGCATTCGTTTTAAGAGCGTACATATGTACATATGTACGGATATAAAAATCGGCGATGCCTATTTTAGGCACTCAAACTTTTTATTAGAGCGAAAAAACGGGTTTTCTTTGAAGGTATTGCCTTGATAGGCGGTATTTTCTCTAGCTATTATTTTACAAATCTGTTGTTTTAGTAACGATTTTACTATTACTATGTATAAATCTCGATGCCTGGAGTCCAGGGTTACCAAATCTTTCTTTTTGTCACAATGGCTATTTAGGCGGTTTTGCAACTGGTCGATGGGCAGTTTTGCAAACATATCGACGATATGTATGTATGGTATGCACTTATGTTAGCTTTAAATTTTAACGTTTTCGCAGCTCCCTATGTTTGTCTTCATCTTAAGCAGGAATCACTCGATTTGTACATTTTGGCAGGTACAGAGTGGTGGTGTTCGGAAATTCTTTTATTGAGCTGAATTTATTTATTGAATTTCTAAACAACACCACTCTTTCACTGCCAAAATGTACAAATCCGTACAAATATACAAATCGTGTGATCTTCACTTAACAGCTTTTTACAACGCTTTTCTCAACTTGCAATGTTGTATGTCCAGACCACCATTTATATACTATAAATGTAGCAAAGCTATTTATGGCAAATTCTAGATATCAACCTAGTATAGATATGAGCCTCGTTGTAGGCATCATATCAAGGAGATACAATTAGACGACTCTAGATGTCGCCCCGTGCCATGAAAAACAGCTTCTCATAAAAATACAATCGCCGTTCGGAGTCGGCGTAAAACTGTGGGTCCTCCTTGTGTGACAACATCAAGGCGCACGCCACAAATCGGAGGAGAAGCTCGGCCAAACACAACATATGTGTAAGTGCCAATCTATTATTATTATTATTAGATGGTGCCCCGCCAGAAGAAGTTAAATATTGCGCCTAAATATATGCACTATTTACATACGCTACAGCGAAAATGGACTACACGCCATTTCTTTAAATGAAATAAACTGCCGCTATATGTATGTATATACATATGTATGTTTATACTAAACGTGAGCAAACAACATTTTGCTTGCATAATCTTCTGTTCTCTTTCACTGCAAGTTGAATTATTTTAATACCTATTGCAAAATTTTGTACAGACAAGACCAAAAATTAGATAATATGTAAAATGAAATACAACTTTTTAATATAGAATGCTTTTATAAATGGACCAAAAATTAGAAAATAATATTTCTTAGTCCCATAGAATTTGTATAGATAACTTTAAATTTTGAAATTTTAGCAGAAGTCATTATAAACCATTTATGAGATTGAAAATGAAAAGCGTGGGGCGCATGTAATAGACCTGAATTGATATGAAGGGTAATATATGTATGAATGTTGATATATGAATAACGACCGCTTAAAATCGATCTCAAATTTGTACTTTCTCTGTATAAATCTTAGGTGTATGTAATGTAATGGGTGATTTTTTAAGAGCTTGATACCTTTTTTTTTAAAAAAAACGCATAAAATTTGCAAAATCTCATCGGTTCTTTATTTGAAACGTTAGATTGGTCCATGACATTTACTTTTTGAAGATAATTTCATTTAAATGTTGACCGCGGCTGCGTCTTAGGTGGTCCATTCGGAAAGTCCAATTTTGGGCAACTTTTTCGAGCATTTCGGCCGGAATAGCCCGAATTTCTTCGGAAATGTTGTCTTCCAAAGCTGGAATAGTTGCTGGCTTATTTCTGTAGACTTTAGACTTGACGTAGCCCCACAAAAAATAGTCTAAAGGCGTCAAATCGCATGATTTTGCTTATTTACGAAGCCATTCAACCAGAAATGAGCCTCATCGCTGAACAAAATTTGTCGATAAAAAAGCGGATTTTCTGCCAACTTTTCACACATTCAACACATTTCGAACCGAACACTGAATTTGGTAATAAAATTCAATGATTTGAAAGCGTTGCTCGTTAGTAAGTCTATTCATGATGAAATGTCAAAGCATACTGAGCATCTTTCTCTTTGACACCATGTCTGAAATCCCACGTGATCTGTCAAATACTAATGCATGAAAATCCTAACCTCAAAAAAATCACCCGTTATTTAGTTTGACTATTGCCAATTAAATTGAATCCTTTGTATTGCATGCGCTCCACGTTTTTCGTTTTCAATCTCATAAATGGTTTATAATTTGCTAATATTTCAAAATTAGCAACGGGCCCTTAGCTTAGATGAAAATGCTTCAGTTTAAGATAGACTTTACATATAAAGAACTTTTCTATTTAAAGCAACAAAATAAAATCTTTATAAGAGCTGTTTTCATTATAAAGGTTTGCTCATGCAGCAGCAGTATGGTATGTAGTTAACTTAGAACCATACCCAGTAGAAATTCTGTGTATACGACATCGCTGTTGATGGCACGAGCTTGCTGCTGTGTATATGTACATGTGTGTGTATATGTACATGTGTGTGTATATGTACATGTGTGTGTATATGTACATGTGTGTGTATTTCAAAATAATTCCCACTGGGAAAATAGGTAAGCACCTTCCGAGGTAAGCCATGCTTTCTTTCAGTTTTTAGTACCAAAATTGTCATCATGGCTAATGTCATCTACTAGTAAAGGGCAAAATGAACACCTCCGAAGACACATTACGTTGTCAGTTGCAAAATAACGTGCAGCCGAAGTTATTTCCAAGCACCGAACTACTCCGAGCGACTGCTCTGCATTACACGTAACTTACTTTGTATAGCGGCTCAGAAGTATGTCTGATACCAAATGTACATTCTAAATTCCTACTTACATAAGGCGGCCATGCCTTTGTAAAAGTAAGGGACGTTCGGCAGGGAAATGGTAATGACTGCCAGGTGAAGAGTAAGTTGCTAATAAGGTATTATTACGTGCTCCTAATTCCCACTGGGTTTGCAAGAATCTCCACATACACAACAAACATACAACCTTAATGTATACAATGCACTTAGCTTAAATTTTGACATTTTCTCCTCCTATGTTTATCTTCATCTAAATCAGGGATCACAAGATTTGTACATTTTAACAGTTACAGAGTGGTGTTGTTTTAAAAGTGTTATTGAGCTAAACTCATTATTTCTAGACAACACCACTCTGTGACTGCCAAAATGTACAAATCGTGCGATCCCTGCTTAACAGTTTCTTTACAGCTTGTTCACTACTGCTAGTGATAACAGAGCGTAATTTGCCGGCGCAACTATGTAGGGTAGTTTTAGGCAGTGGTAAGATTGATTCTATTGTGAATTCCTTGGTAAGATAAAATACCGGAAATTAGTTTAAATAAATCAGCTGTTAACCTTGGAACATTTCTATACGAATTTCTGTAGAGCACCTACCGGGTGTGTTGTTTGTACTTGATCTGAGTGCTTAAATTAAATAAGACACCGATTTGTTTCTGATTATGCTCCTAATTCGTTACACATTGAGCGCGTTAATATTGTCTAACCGTAGACTGTTTGTCCTAAAAACTTACAGTTGAGTAGTTCCGCTCAGTTCAACAGTTGCCAACCTTCCGCCATTTTTTCCATCGTACAATTTTTTCGCTAACTGAACTCAACGTGTTTTGCTCAGCCTAAACAGATGATGAAAAAGATTTGCGCCGCTTATATTAAATGTACTAGGCTCATAAATGGAGAGTCAGCCCTTAATAAAAATATTATGTCCTGGTTATATAAAATAAAACTAATAAGCTCAAAATAAAATAATGTAAAAAAATATTTTTAAAAACAAGCTTTTATTTAACATGTACAATCAAAGGAATAAAATAAAGTAGTGTAACAAAAGATTTTTTAGCAGGAAAATTTTGTTAAAACTGCACTAAAATGAATAAAATAAAATAAGTTAAGGTCTCGTTAAAGTTACTAAAAGCCATTTAGTGAAAGGAGTTACTCAAACTCGAATGAAAATTACTAGCAATTTGCACTAATTTACTACGTTTTTAAAAAAGCTTGTCGGCGAATTCAGCGTACATGCATCATTGGTTAGGTATGTATATGTATTAGAGAGCTGCACGATTACATAAAAAGGTAACATGTTAATAATCGGCGATGCCGATGCGGCGAGTACATGCTACATAACTGTAAATTTAGCATCGCAGAATCGCCGCATCGTTGGCATCGTCAAGATAACATGTTAGTAGCATTCCGTTTTTTTATGAAATTGTTGAGAGAGTGATTAGAAAGAGCGTAAACATTGCATGTACGTACCAGGGATGAAAAAGTACGTACAATTGTACCTTTGGGTGCGTTCAGAAATGCATCAAGCCAAAGCATCAGTCTCTTTTATTTCTAAACTATTATTGATGGAAATGTCTTGTTTACGCAACTAAGTTATAATTCGGCTTTTAACCGTGGTTGCGCATGTTTGACCTTTCTATCAGTTATAGTTTAGAAATAACAGAGACTGGTGCTTTGGCTTGACGTTGACCCTTTTTCCGACGTTTGATGACTTAAAGGTACATTAGGTACAGTCAATAGATTTTAGGTACAATTATTATTATTGACCCATATTCGCTTTTTGATTTCTGAAAATATATTTAAAATGTTTTCGAAGTTACTTACGGAAATTTGATTATTTTCTCTAGACCTGTTGCACCTATTAAAAGGAATCGGATAAATTAGCAGACTTTTCGTGTTGTTGCTGGATAAAGAAGTATACTTCGCAAAGCGTGTTTTTTGTCTTTTTCACCAATATTTTTCAGTAGTCAAAGTTAGACAAAAACAACGCTTCTCCGATTCCCATTAGACTATAGTCTATAGATATAGGCTCAGTTGAAAAAAAAACATAATCATGTTTAAAGTATATCCATCTCTTGTATTCATGTTTTAAATAAAGTTTATAAAAAAAACTACAAATGAATGATGTAACTTTTTTTAGGTACAATCTGTCTCATTTAGGTACATATATTTTATGATATTAGGTACAATCTGAGTGCAATGGGGTATAGTCGTTGCGCTGGGTATGCAGTTACAGTTGCATGGCTATACTCAATCCCGACCCTTGCGTCCTCGTTCGCGCACTCTGGGCAACGTGAGCAACCCATGTGCGAGATGCGGTAACCAATCCGAGTGGAGCCTTGGGTCACGGCAGAAAGAGAGGGAGCTTCGGTGGGGCCACTCTGACTTATTCAGTTTAAGGGCTCACTGAAGTCTGCAGCGTCTGTTCACCAGTAGGGTCGGCTGCAAGCGGGTGTCTGCTTGGAGCAAGCGGCTCGCTATATAAACGTGTATTTGGTTGCGAAACCACCCCCGTCCCAGCAATGGGTTGTGCGCTGGGCTTGGGACCCGCCACGTAAAAACCACTTCCAGTGAAGAAGCAAGGCAAAGCCTCGGATGAGACCCCCCCTTATTATGACGACCACGGCAAACGTTTAAAATACTACGATTTGAGGGCATGCACCTGGAATGTCCGGACTCTTAATGGAGAAGGTGTCTCTTCCCGGCTGGTTGATGTCCTCGTAAGGACAAAAGCTGACATCACCGCCATCCAAGAAATGCGTTGGACGGGGCAAGGCAAGCAATGTCTGGGGCCTTGCGACGTCTACTACAGCTGCCATGTAAAGGAGCGCAAATTCGGAGT
>NW_023458573.1:253182-256407 GCF_013731165.1 Rhagoletis pomonella
CCGATGACATCGACATCATCGGTAACAAAAACCGCGAAGTCTGTTCTGCCTTTTCCAAGTTGAATAGGGAAGCAACGCGAATGGGTCTGGTGGTAAACGACAAGACGAAGTATCTCCTGTCATCAAGCAAACAGTCAGCAAATTCGCGCCTTGGCACCCACGTCACTGTTGACAGTTACAATTTCGAGAAAGTAGAGAATTTCGTTTACTTGGGAACCAGCATTAACACCGATAATAATGTCAGCATTGAAATCCAACGCAGAACCACTCTTGCCAACAAGTGCTACTTTGGACTGAGTAGGCAATTCAGGAGTAAAGTCCTCTCTCGACGTACGAAAACCACGCTCTATAAGTCAATCATCATGCCTGTGCTGGTATATGGCGCAGAAGTATGGACAATGACAACATCCGATGAGGCGGTTCTTGGAGTGTACCGAGTACCGAGTACCGCAGACGATGGAACGATGAGCTGTACGAGCTTTACAAGATATGGACATAGTGCAGCGAATTAAAATACAGCGGCTCCGCTGGCTTGGTCATGTCGTTCGAATGGACACCGACGCTCCAGCTCTGAAAGTATTCAACTCGGAACCCGCTGGTGGTAGCAAAGGAAGAGGGAGGCCCTCACTGCGATGGAAAGATCAGGTGGAGAAGGACTTGGCTTCACTTGGCGTTGCCAATTGGCGTCAGTTGACACAGAGGAGAAACGACTGGCGTGCTGCTGAACTCGGCCAAAATCGCTTAGGCGGTTACAGCGCCAAAAAAGAAGAAGGAAGAATATTTTTAATTTTTTTTCAAAATTTTTGTTGCTCCAGAACGATGTTTTTCAAAAACTTTCTTAGTATAAATTTTAGTAAAAAGTAACAAAAATAAAATTTGCATTAAAAAAATTATGTCAATAGAAATTATGACATAAAAGGAATAAGCCCTGAAAACTTCATCCAATTCGGTTAAATATTTTATGAGATATTTTGAGTCGAAAAAAAATGCTATAAAAATTGTTTATGCAATAACTTGCGAAATATATATTTTTTCGAAGTTTTGTTGATGGGAATCCCTTTCCATGCTTCTGAATTACACATCCACCGTATTAAAATTAAAAATCAAAAAACTTTAATTTTTACTGATCGATTTCACGAATTCTGGCTCATTTACAATAATTTTTAGACGAAAAATAAGGATATTATAAATTTTTGGAAAATGGGCGTAGCCACGCCCACTTATGGTTACATGTGTATATCTTGGTAACCGCTGCAGCAATTTCTTCCAAACTTGGCATTGTTTCTAGCCTTGCTACAGCATACCAAATGGCCGAAAGGTTTTAAAATCGGACAATAACCACGCCCACATCCCATATAACGGTAATTTGGAGAAATACGAAATCTTCCATATATCAGTAAATATTAAAGTTATTTTTTTCAAAATTGATGCTTGCAACAATTCTTTACCAAGAAATACGTTTATGATAAAATGTTGGAAAATGGGCATGGCACCGCGCACTTATGATCACATATATGTATCTCGGTAACCATTCTACCAATTTGTACTAAACTCGGTATGGTTATTGTGCTTGCCACATAAAAGCAAAACGTTGAAAATTATTGAAATCGGACTAAAATTGAGGCCGCTTTTCATATAACGGTAAATTTCAGAAATGCTTGAAACTTCAATATTTCGAAATTTAAGGACGCTAATTTACTCAAAATTGATACACCATGTAGCCTCAGCTTTCGGAAAGGTGAAAATTATATATTTAATACTTCCGCCGGGTATTTAATGTTTGGCTCCGCCCGAACTTAGACTTTCTTACTTGTTGTCACCTAAATTTTCTAATTTCTATAGTGTATACAACTGGTTTATCTTACTTTACATTGGACTTTTGTTTTAGAAATGTGCTTGTAATTTTAATGCTAAATGAGAAGAACTAAAAAGAATGGCAGCTTTTTGGCACTTTTATTTTTCTATTTGGCACATTTTGGGACTGTTTTAACCTCAATATGGCACTTCATAGCTAAGTATAGTTGGCAACCCTGATCGTACTAACTGAAATTTTTTCGCCTGCGCGATAGTAGAAGTACCTATGTATGTACACTTTTAAGATGCATGCATATGAATTATGCGTACGGTGACCATCCGTTCTGTTTTTGCAGGACCGTACTGTTATTTAAAGGTCTGTCCCGCGTAGTTTTTCAAAACAGAAAACCCCCAAAATGTACTGATTTTTTCCAAGTGTCCTGCCTTTGTCCCGCATTTTCTTCGATATTTTAAAATTAGCTTTTCCTAATCGAAATAAAAGCAGCGTCGATAACTAATTGATAACTAAATAAGGTTAAGCTGGTTCAACCAGTCAATGCGTTCTCAATTTTGTACGGTTATGGGCAATGGATGATGGGAAAACGAAGACCAGCATCAAATATATCAATAACACTGTTCTACAAATTTTGTGGTAATCGCTTATGAAAAAAAAAAAATGTTTTCCAAGCCAATTTTCTTTTCAAAGAAGCGTTTTCGTAATTTTTTCGAAAAACGTGTTTTTGGTACATTTCGGAGCTATTCGTCAATATCTCATGAAAAAATTATTCAATCAACATAAGCGACCTACAGTCCTCTTACAAAAATATATTACTTTGCCGATTTTGATGAAAATGATTAGTGTTACAAGCGACCACAATCGAAAAAATTGAAATTTCAATCATTTTATTTTTACAGTAAATGAAAATCTGTTGAGAAATGTAGATGTTACGGAACACAATCTGCACAAATTATATACTTTTGCAAAGGGCCCATCAATACCTTTCGAGCTGTAGGTCGTTTCATGTGATATTGACGATTAACTGAAAAAAGTACTAAAAATACGTTTTTCGAACAAATCTCGAGAACACTTCTTTGAAACCATGGGTATTATTTTCGTGTCCAACTACCCAAAGTTTGCCTAAAAAATTTGTTTCGTGTAAGGTAATATGTAATATGCCTTATTATAATTTTGTAAATATTCATTACAAAAAGAGTAATACCAATGAAGTAAATGTGATTTATGTTTAAAGTTTAAAATTACATTAATAATTAAGAAATATACACTCCTCGTTATTTGAAAGCGCACTCTTTTAATACTTACTAGTTACAGTTTTCCTTTTGTTTGTTTAATATTCATTAATTTTTTATAAAAAATATAACATATTCTACGTCTAAATCCGATTTTAATAATTTATGAAAATTAAAAAAAAA
>NW_023458573.1:256507-256681 GCF_013731165.1 Rhagoletis pomonella
AATCGATTTCAAAGTTCTACTTTCGCTGTAGAAATTTTAGGTCTACGCTATGTAGTTTGACTATTGTCAATTAAATCGAATGCTTTGTATTGCATGCGCTCCACGTTTTTCATTTTCAATTTCATAGATTGTTTATAATGACTTTTGCTAAAATTTCAAAATCAAAAGTTATCA
>NW_023458573.1:256781-258360 GCF_013731165.1 Rhagoletis pomonella
AAAAAGTTTTTTTTATATTATTTATTTATTATTACAACGCTTTTATCAACTTGCAATGTTGTATGTCCAGACCATCATACTATAAATATAGCAAAGGTATTTATGGCAAACCTAGTCTAGATATCAACCTCGTCGTAGGTATCATATCAAAGACATACAATTAGAAAAACTCTAGAGATAGATGTCGCCTCGCCAGAAGAAGTTAAAAATATGCACTACATACACTCCATTTCTTTAAATGAAATTAATTGCTGCTATATGTATGTATGTACATATGTAGGCATATACTAAATGTGAGCAAACAACATTTTGCTTGCATAGTCTTCTGTTCTCTTTTCACTTCAACTTGAATTATTTTAGTATCTATTGCAAAATTTTATACAGGCAAGACTAAAAAGTATAAAATAAATTTAAAAAAAACTTTTTAATGTACCACGCTTTTATAAATGGACTAAAATTAGAAAATAATATTTATCAGTCCCATAGAACTTGTTTGATAACTTTTGATTTTGAAATTTAAGCAAAAGTCATTACAAACAATTTATGAGATTGAAAATGAAAAGCGTGGGGCGCATGTAATAGGCCTGATTTGAAATTGAAGAGTAATATATGTATGTATGTGGGTATATTAATAACAACCGCTTAGAATCGATCTCAAATTTGTACTTTCACTCTAAATTGTTATGCAGTTTGACTATTGTCAATGAAATCGAATGCTTTGTACTGCATGCGCTCCACGTTTTTCGTTTTCAATGTTATTAATTGTTTATAATGACGTTTGCTAAAATTTCAAAATCAAAAGTTATCAAAACAACTTCTGTGGGACTGAGAAATATTATTTTCTACTTTTTAGTCCATTTATAAAAGCGTTGTATATTAAAAAGTTTTTTTTTTTTGATTTTATTTATTTGTAATATTCTTAAGCTCTCCAATGTGTATCTCGTAATTTCTCTCTTTTCCTTGTCAATAATCCTAATGCTAGTGAAATCAGCTGTGTGGCCGCTATTTAATATGTGCTGGGATAGGGCTGTGTGTGTAAAAATTTGTCTTTACTAAAATTTATATTGAAAGTTTTGTTGTTAATATTATTTTCAAACATTCCATTTCTTGCAAATTCAAGGTCCTACAATAACCTTACTTACTTTGAAATTTATATGTAAAGATTATGAATCATTTTTAACAAGCTCGAGGCCCAGCAATTAAATAAAACGCAAATTTTCGTTCTATAGATATTTTAATTGTCGATATTTCGACCTCAATCTGAGGTCATCTTCAGGACTGTAAATATACAAACACGATAACATATTATTAACTTTAAATTATTACAAACATACGTTAAACACAACTTACACTCTTGATTGTGCCTGGTCGACTAACTAGGCGTACAGAAATAAAAGTTAAACAAGTGAAATTTTAGGCAAATTAATATAAACATAAGAAGTAAACAATTAAAAATACCGTAATAGTAAACAAAAAACATACAAACAACAATACACGGAACATTGAGCAGTAAGACAATATGTACGTATATGTACATGTAAAAGCACAGCATTGTATTGTTATTCTACGAAGGTAACGA
>NW_023458573.1:258460-263961 GCF_013731165.1 Rhagoletis pomonella
GAGAAGTTGTTTTGTCAAAAGTCCGCAGAAATAATCTGAGCCAGGAGGTTAAGAGAGTAAAAACGCATAGTGTCTGATGCTTTTGAAAGGGGATGTTGTGAGAGTAACGAAATAGAAATTCAAATAAATGATTTGTACACATTACTGCACTTTAAAGCGCAAAATATATCTATATTGCTTTACATATAAATTCCAAAGTAAGTAAGGTTATAGTACGACATAGATTTGCAAGAAATGGAATGTTTAAAAACAATATTAACAGCAAAACTTTCAATAGAAATTTTAGTAAGGACACATTTTTAAATTTTGGAATTTGGAAAATTAACTTTAAATATTTCAAATATTACAGCAAAAAGTTTTATACAAATAGACTTGCCCAATTCCCAGAGTTTTAAATTTTATTTTATTTCTAATACTTTGTCATACAAGTGTATTATTATTCACATTAACTTTGTAATGTACATTTACGATTCGATACGATACAAGGGTTCTAGTACTCGATTCCAAAAAATATCGTTTGAAAACTTTCGAGTAAAAGTATCGGTATCGAAAAGCAAAAATATCGATATGGTATCATATCGTATCGAAATTCGTGTCCCTAATAATATGAATGATAGTATACAAGATTTCGCAATCCCGGCGGCGATGAGATTTCTCAAGTAAAAGTAAACAAAGCCGAATGGGAGGAGAAAAGAAACTGTCAAACAGTGAATTTTCTCAATTTCTCAACATAAAATTTTTCGTCGGGAAACGTGATTTTATTGTGTTAAATTGCAAAATATATGATTTATAAAAAGAACTAATAAAGAAAATGTAAAAACTCTGCGATTATGGTGAAAGTATTAGCATCTAAAGTTTTCAACGCGTTGTTTAGTTTTACTTGAGGATTGTCAAAGTTGGCAAAACCCAAGCTAAAAGTTGTTTCTAGAGAATCGAATTAAAAAGTTTTCAGTTAAGGTGAAACCTTGCAATTTTTTTAATTTTTCTAAAAAGTTTGATCCGTAACCTGAGATCTACCACATTTTTTCTAAATCTACCAGGTCTCTTTCTAGAATCTACAACACAATATTTTTATTAAGTCCGATCACTGATGAGTACCTTCAATATACAACACTTCTTTTTGGTGCACTGTACACTGAGGGAAATAATGGATAGTATAAATGAATACTTTATGTATATTTATTTATCATTAAAAATGTTCGCATTTAAAAATAATATTTTCATACAAAAATTTATTACGAACTTATTTGACTGTTCACATCCCAGATATATACATTATACATTAGAGTGGTTCAAAAAAAAATTTTTTTTTGGAAATTCATAAACGCTACCTCAAATTATTGTTATTTGTGATAAAAAAAATAAACGTTTTTTTTTTTATTTTGATTTTGGTCTGTTTTTTTATTCAAATGCTGTTGTGCTCAATTTTCTTATTTTCTTGACATGTTAAAATGCAACAAAAATTGTGGTTTTTATATATAATTACTCTGGCATTATTGGGGAACATTCTCTTAATTACACACCTGTCTTGGAGAGTTAGAATGGGCCTAGTTCCGGAAAATATGCTCTCGAAAGGACACTAGTAAAATTAAAACGTTGATACTGATCGAGTTACGCGTTGTCATTGGTTGGCACCTGTTACTATGGGGTTTCTGGGAGTGCTAATTAGGAATCTGAAAGAAGTTTTCAAAATTCAAAATGCCGGATCCAAAATGGCGATCCATTTTTATAAAAAATGGTTGGATTTGTTCGAAAACCGGCACTTGAGAGATTTTGGCGTTGTTGATTACGAATCTGATGTAAATGTTTTTAAATTCAAAATGGCGGATCCAATATGGCGATCAAATAAAAAAAAATTACTAAAATTAAAACGTTGATACTGAACGTTTTAAACATTGTCAAGGGTTGAAACTCGTTTCCAGAGGGTTTCTGGCGTTGCTGATTACGAATCGGATATCAGATTTTCAAAATTCAAAATGGCGGTTAAGAGTTGCAAACATATCTAATCATTTTTTTTAAGTTGGTCGCCATTTTGGATCCACCATTTTGAATTTCGAAAATCTGACACAAGATTCATAATCAGCAAGCTCAGAAACCCACTGGAAACGAGTTTCAACCCTTGACAATGTTTAAAACGTTCAGTATCAACGTTTTAATTTTAGTATTTTTTTTAATTTGATCGCCATATTGGATCCGCCATTTTGAATTTTAAAAAATTGACTTCAGGTTCGTAATCAGCTACCCCAAAAACTCTCGAGTGCTGGGTTTCGAAGAGATCCAATAATTAAAAAAATGGTTCGCCATTTTGGATCTGCCATTTTGAGTTTTGGAAAACTTCTTTTAGATTCCTAATTAGCAATCCCAGAAACCCCCTAGTAACAGGTGCCAACCCATGGCAACGCGCAACTCGTTCAGTATCAACGTCTTAATTTTACCAGTATCTTTTCCAGAGCATATTTTCGAGGCCCCTTCTAACTGTCCAAGACAGGTTTGTAATTAAGGGAATGTTCCCCAATAATACCAGAATAATTATGTATATGTAAAAATCACATTTTTAGCTCCATTTTGTCATATCACGAAAATAAAAAAAAATTGTGAACATCAGCGTTTTTATAAAAAACCGACCAGCGCGACTTCTAAAACACTTGTTTTCTTTTTTCAAAATAAAAAAATACGTGTCCCTTTTTAATCACAAATAACAATATTCTGATGTAGCGTTTATGAATTTCCAAAAAGAGTGTTTTTATGAACCACTCTAATATACATATACATACATATGTAAGCGTACATACTAAGAATGTTAATCCCGGTATCCCGGGGTTCCGGGATCCCGCACTTTTTGAGGTCCCAAATAATCCCAGGATTTTCGGGATTTGTGATTTGCACTGATGACAAGAAACTCCTTGTTTTACCAGTATTGGCTATATTTATTTTTTATTTAATAATTATAATTTTTCTTATAAATGTCTAGCTCATTATAGATATAAATAACACTGTACGATAAATTTTACACCCAAAAATAAGTATTTATGCGCGAAACCATGGGCCAAATATATTAAAATTGCGTTTTTAGTTTTTCACTCTCGACGTCAGTAATTCAAAATGATTTAAAAAATCCAATGAAATATGTCTAGAGAAAAAGTATGGGTACAACATTAAAGAGGAAATTCTGAAGAATTTAAACAGATTCAATTTTTTGGTGCATAAGGATTGGTAACTATTGAAAATGTCCTTTTAAAATTTGATCCTTGAAATTTCGCAATATTTGTTTTTGAAAAAATTATATGTTAAGGACTGATATAAACTCGATAACATCCTCGAATTTCGTCCTTCTAACTTTATAAACTCGAAAAATTACCTACTAGTCCTTGTGAATCCAAAAGTTTTAATTATTCTAAATGCTGAAGAAATTTCCGCTTTAATTTGGTACCCATATTTTTATTCTACGTTTCATTGATTTTTTAAAACAATTTTTGGAGTTAATCATATCTTTGAAATTACAAAGCCCTTTAAAATAAATCCTGACGTCAGAGAGAAGAAATAAAAACGTCATTTGTTTATTATTTATTTTATGGTAGGAGAGCTTCTCAAACACTATATACGCAATTTCCTCGATTTAAGTTGTTGAAAAGTAATGAATATCTAAATCCCGGGACTAATCCCGGGACCCCGGAATTGTGATAACGACTTCTCGAAAATCCCGGGATCGTAAAAAGCGTAAAATTAACATATTTAGTACATACGCATCCCAAGCATGCATAGTAGGGACAGCACACACATACATACATAGTACATGTTTATCCGTACGAATCGCGTGCTGTGGTGTTAATGGAAATTCCGTATTTGGAAGCACATTTATGTGTCTGGCTGTAGCCGAGTGCGCAAATATGCTAGCCACAATTTGTTGATATCCGGAGAGGGTCAGGGTTTAAATTCCACTGCAGGCAATATGCAAATTAATTTCTTTTTTTTCGGTTTTTATCTTGATTACGAACGCAGTAATTGTAATATGCGTGCAATTGAATTGAACATTTACCAATATACAGTACTTTCGTTGACGCTTATAGCAAGATCAATTGATTGATTTTAATATTTTTTCCCTCAGTGTATGTAGTTAAAATTATACAAATGAAATAAATTTATAAATTTTCATGGTTGAACCGAAACCGTAATTGACTTTTCTTCCTAAATAGTAATAATTTGATCGCAAGAAAGGGGAACGATGAAGAAGACGAGTTGGACAATAAAACTGAGAGCGAGTTGGACGATGAATTAATCGAGTTTTTAAGGACTTTTCGAATGCGAACACTTCAGACGAGCCTCAAGGAGTTCCAAGTTCTAGAAATGTCAAAATCTGTATAAACTGTATAATATATATTCGTGCGAAATTCTATTGATACCCTGTAGTCATGTGATATTATGCGAATTCTATCACAATCCTTCAAAGATTGAAAATTTCCGTGAATGTCAAGTAAAAATTCAAAGTGTTGTACAAATTATATTCTAATTTGTCCTTAGTATACGTATACAGTGAATAAAAAAAAGTTGAACATTGAAGGTACTCATCTTCAAAGTTAAATATCTCTGCCGTTAGTTAAGCTATTTAGGTAAAACTAAAAGCTAAGCTCTGAAACGTAAAGAAACTCCATTTTTGAAACCAAAAAAAAACTTGTACACTAAGGGCCAATTTCAAATGAATATTTAACCGGCACTTAAGTTTAATTGTGGATTGTTGTTTAAATGCCATTTAGTTTTCGTTGGGTTTCAGATCAACTTTCTTTAAATATGCCAAACAATTGGCAGCACTGCTGCTTGTTCCTTGAAATTGTTATTGTATTTGCTTGTTTGTTTACATTTTGTGCTGAACAGCTGATTGTTTTTTGTGGGTTTTGTTGGGATTGATTAAACAACCTACCAATCAATCTTGATTGTTTGGTACAAACACAGGGTTGCATGCCTCATATTTAAATAGCCAATATTATATAACACATAAATAAATGTTTTTTTAGTTTAAATTTTTTTGCAATTTTAAACATTTCATGTGTATATTTTAAAGACCTCATGTTCAAAATCAAATCTTGAAAATCTTATGCGTATATTTATGCAGATTTTGGTTGACACTTTTCAGTAGTTGCTTTACATGCACTTTTTAGAGTGTACAGGTAAATATGTAACATATTACTTACCATTTATTATACTTACTTTGCAAAATACTTATGCACAAAAAAATTGAAATTATAAATCTTAGATTTTATGAAAAAAAATATATATACATGTATTTCAAGTCCTTAGCATGGGTTAAATTATGTATTTTTCTTGAAAATGTTTAGTTTCTGACGAATTATGAGATGGGTACGTAGAAAAAGAAAATTGGATTTTTGGCTTGGTCAGTGATACATTTTCTTAAGACGGCGCGGCAACACTTGTCGTCGTTTGCTTTGGTTGGGCGCGTTCTCATATACGACAGTGTGTTTTAATTTTTACAGCGAAAATTCGCCGTT
>NW_023458573.1:264061-269580 GCF_013731165.1 Rhagoletis pomonella
CTCACTCCTTATCCAATTGTCTTGAAATATACTAGCCAGAAATTCGATTGCTTTATAAAAAACAGAACCATTTTGAAATATGAATGTTTTTACTCTCTAGAATATAATTTATGCAACCTCACATACGCGGTTTTGCATTTTGTTGATACGCGGTTTTGTACTTTAAACGACATATTTCAAATATCAAAAAAAAAAAATTAGATAAGCCGCAATTATGTACATTACTGAGAATGCATAAACAAATTTAATAAAAGAACAAATTTAAATAGGGTTGCCACCACTTGACAAAAATCTTTACATATAAAAATGAATTGCTGTACGTTTGTTATCGCATATCTCAAGAACGGCTTAACGTATTTGCTTCGTTTTTATTTAATTTTGTTTCTCCCTGTCTGTAAAAGGTTTGTGAAGATGTCTGAAAAATCAAAAAATTTAAATTTAAAAAATCCGCAGTTATATTTCACTGATAATGCATACAAAATATAATATAGAAAAACATTTTAATAGGGTTGCCACCATTCAAAAAAATCTTTATATATGAAAATGTATTGCTGTATCAAAAAAAAAAATTAATTCAAATAAGTCGAAATAATGCTATTCCACTGCGAATGTATAAAAATATTTAAGACAGAATTCGAATAAAATCTCATGACACGGTGTTTGTGGTCAACTCCTCCGAAACGGCTTGACCAAATTTTATGAAGTTTTTTGTGTATATTTGGAAATACAGTATATTTTGCTTAGCTGCCCATCCTTGTTTGCACTAAGAACTTGTGCGCTTAACACTTAAGCGAATTGTCTTTACTACTTCAATGAGGAAGGTATCCGAGTTTCTATGAAACCAAATAATGGAGGAGCACTTACCATGTAGAAATTACTGCAAGCGAAATTTTTGCCGAATGGCGATTGATCTAATTATCTATATAACTACATAAGTTGTTCTGCGATATGAGCAAAATAAATAAAAGCTTGTAAAATTAGGGTAAGTGTAGAGCCAGTGCAAGTAAACGTAATACTTTATTTGATAATTGAAATTTTTATGGCAGATATCGCTAATGTGCAGGTATGTTGAATGCATTTATTTCCTTATAAATGTTAAAATGTAGGTATCAGTGATCGTACTTCTACCACATTGTGGTAGATCTACCACTTTTTGACGTATATTAAGCTAGCAGACCATGGTCACGGCGCGCAACTCTAACCTGTTGGGTATTTAGTTGCTAATTGGTTGCTAATTAGTTACACTATTCCCGATTTAGTTGCTCATTACGTTTAAAAGATACGTGTGATCTGCTAGGTTAAGTCTGAAGCTAGCAGACCATACCTATATCTTCGGTTCCCGATAAGATATCAGAGTTCTGGCAACGGCATATTTAGTTGCTTATAAGTTACACTATTTCCGATTTTGTAGCTCATTACGTTTAAAAGATACGTGTGATCTGCAAGGTTAAGTCCTCAGTATTTGTGCGTAGAGGGCACAGAGAAGGCAACGTTTTTCGGTAGGTAAGAAAACCCAATTATTTTAGGCATAAAAACCAACAAAAATAAATGTAATTAATGCTGTCAAACGTCATTTTCTTCATTAAAAGAATCAGTTCTTGGTAGGAAAGAAAGTTTTTCAGTGACAACCCTGATCCTAACCCTGATTACAAGCGACAAATGTTTTTAGTACGTACGAGTATGTATGTATGTATTAGGGATGTTGCAAATGTGGAATTTTAGACATCCGCG
The DNA here is from genome assembly GCF_013731165.1 of Rhagoletis pomonella. Lineage (NCBI taxonomy): Eukaryota > Metazoa > Arthropoda > Insecta > Diptera > Tephritidae > Rhagoletis > Rhagoletis pomonella. The sequence goes on from NW_023458573.1 coordinate 265,793, forward strand.
GATGCGAATGCGGATGCGAATATCTAACAGCTAACATCCGCGGATGCGGATGCGGATGTCAAGAATTTTTAAGAAACAATTAGAATCTAGCATAATGGCGAGATCGTTGTTTAAACAGCGCTACAAGCCAAACTAGATGTGTCAGGTTTCTCTAAAGATTTTTAAAAAGAATTCTCATTCTCATTGGCCGTTTCAGAATGTCTGGAATCTGTAACTTCATCAGCGTTTCTCAATTGTAGCTTTTGTAATTCATTTTTTAACCGACCTGCAAAAAAGGAGGAGGTTATTAGTTCGTCGGCCGCTGTGGTGTAGTGGTAAGCAGTGTGCGCTTCCACTCCGCAACGCGTGGGTTCAAGCCCTGGTCAAAGCAACATCGCAAAAAATATAGAAAAAAGGTTTTTTCTTAACAGCGGTCGTTCCTCGGCAGGCAATGGCAAACCTCCGAGTGAATTTCTGCCATGAAAAAAGCTTCTCATGAAAATACAACCGCCGTTCGGAGTCGGCGTAAATCTGTAGGTCCCTCTGCTTTGTGTGACAACATCAAGGCGCACGCCACAAATCGGAGGAGAAGCTCGGCCAAACACTAACACATGTGTAAGCGCCAATCTATTATTATTATTATTATCAGTTCGTCGGAATATTTTTTTATTTTTTATTTTTTTTATGTATGTTGCCGCATTACTTTAGACCACGTCAACCGATTTCGATAATTCTTTTTGCATCGGAAAGGTAGTGTTTCAGAGGTGATCCCATACCGCAAAAGCTCCGCATTGATTATTGCGAATTCGAATGTTAAAATTAATGTGGAAGTTCCGCAGTTGCGAATGCGAATATTCGTAACAAGCCTGGTATGTATGTATGAATGTTTTTCAGAGATCACACTTACAAAGTATGAAATGCAAAAGCTGCTTAATTTGAGGAAAGCCCCTATTTACTTAAATGTATATCTGTGGACTTTTGACAAAACAACTTCTGTGCTTTCTGTATGGTGGAATTTAGAGTTAGTTATAAGGAACTTCCATTTAAAAATTTCACATTTTTATTTAACTATTATTAAGATATCATCTTGAACTACTCTTAGGGCCGGTTTCTCTATCTCCGGTTAACACTAATCCCCCGGTAAACATCGTTACCGACCTTATCGACTCCCTGTTATATGCATGGAGTTAGAACGTCGATAACAATGTTTATCCGGGGAGTTAGTGTTAACCAGAGATGGAAAAACCGGCCCTTAATGACTAAATATAAAAATATCATTCGAGAACTCAATGAATTACTGCTTTGAAGAGAAAATGACCTCACTCGAGAGAAGTTGTTTTGTCAAAAGTCCGCAGAAATAATCTGAGCCAGGAGAATAAGAGAGTAAAAACTCATAGCGTCTGATGCTTTTGAAAGGCGGATGTTGTGAGGGTAAAGAAATAGAATTTCAAATAAACGATTTGTTCGCTCATTCGGAGATTCACTAATGCTCGCTCGTTTGTTTTTCAGCAGCAATGAAATAAACAAAACGAAATATTTTGAGTTACCGCTGAAACACAATGCCGGCGAACGGCGAATTTTCGCTGTAAAAATTAAAACACACTGTCGTATATGAGAACGCTCACAACCAAATCAAACGAGGACAAGTGTTGCCGCGCCGTCTCAAGAGAATATATCACTGACCAAGCCAAAAATGTATCCAAATGTATCCAATTTTCTTTTTTTACGTACCCATCTCATAATTCGTCAGAAAACCAAACATATTCAAGAAAAAGACATAATTTAACCCATGCTAAGGACTTGAAATACATGTATATATATTTTTATTTTTCATAAAATCAAACATTTATAATTTCAATTTATAAGTTAAATTTGTTGTGCATAAGTATTTTGCAAAGTAAGTATAATAAATAGTAATTAATATGTTACATACGTACCTGTACACTCTAAAAAGTGCATGTAAAACAACTACTGAAAAGTGTCAACCAGAATCTGTATAAATATACGCATAAGATGTTCAAGATTTGATTTTGAACATGAGATCTTTAAAATATATACATGAAATGTTTAAAATTGCAAAAATTTTTAAACTAAAAATACATTTCCTGCTAATAATAGAGATTAAGGGCTCATATGTAGAAGAAGAATGGTAAAATAGAGAGATTAAAAAAAAAAAAAATTCACACACACACGTATCTTTTACACGTAATGAGCTACAAAATCGGGAATAGTGTAACTGATGAACAACTAATAAGCAACTAAATATGCCGTTTGCAGAACTCTGATATCTTATCGGAAACCGAAGATATAGCAATGGTCTGATAGCTTAAGACTTAACTTAGCAGATCACACGTATCTTTTAAACGTAATGAGCTACAAAATCGGAAATTGTGTAACTAATGAGCAACTAATAAGCAACTAAATATGCCTTTGCCAGAACGTTGATATCTTATCGGGAACCGAAGATATAGCAATGGTCTGCTAGCTTAAGACTTAACTTAGCAGATCACACGTATCTTTTATACGTAATGAGCAACTAAATCGAGAATAGTGTAACTAATTAGCAACTAAATACCCAACAGGTTAGAGTTGCGCGTCGTGACCATGGTCTGCTAGCTTAATATACGTCACTTTTTGGGGCATCCACCAATCACACAAGGTCTGAAATATACCACATATTCGCATTTTTTAGTAGTTATAATTTAGCTCCACATGATTTTCTTTATTTTTTTAATTTTAAGTAGGGCCGAAAGTACCGATATAGTACTCATTCAAAGTATCGCTGTAAAAAAATCGGTACCCATTAACATCGTAATAAAAGGACTCGATATTCCAAATATCGATACAAAATTCAAAAAATTAAATCTGAATATTGGTGTCATTTTTTATTAAAGAATTAACACTTTGCACTTTAATAAGTACATCACTGAAGGCCCGCCACGCACAAACCTAAGATAGTACACATTTCAGCGCTTTTAAGCTTGCTTTACATACATATGTATATGTAATACTTCTATATTGCTAGTACAATATGATCGCAATGAGTTTTCCATTCGAAATCAAAGAAAGACAGCCTATGAAAATTTTTGTGATTGTAGAAGTATACGTGTATATTTGTAAACTACTACCTAGAATGAAGTGCCATATCATAACAGGGCCGGTTCAGGGAATTCAACAAACAAACACAAATTTGACGGTCTCATGTTTCCTTCACGCTGAAATGTATATTTTAGCGGTTAGGGCTCGGTATGACGAATTTCTCCGATGCTCCTCGTTATTTGGAAATCTGAAAAATTGGAAGATAGAAGATCTTTTCCTAACAAAGGCAAAATTTATTTACACATAAAGCGGTGTGGTATTTTATATGTTGGCCGAATCCAACAAAGCACGTTATTCGATTCCCTTCTATGTTGATTGACGCCAATTGCAAATGCCAACTAATTCCAAGTCCTTCTCCAACTGGTATTTTTATCCTCTGCCACCACCAACGGCCGCAGCGCTTCTCATAGATTTACAAAGAATTTATTTTTTGTTATTTTTTCATAAGAGTTGTTTTTAAATAAACATTTGTGAAACCGCTCCTGAATTTTGAAAAGTAAAATTGTCATTTTGAGTACATTCTCTTATTGGATCTCTCTTTCTTTTTCAATATTTCGGCACTCTGATGTTGGGGAATGTACTTTGAATGTACTAGCTATATAGAAGTATTACATATATGTTTACATATAAATATTTTGTTTTTGTTGTTGGCCTTTGAATTTTAGATTATGAATCATTTTTAACAAGCTCGAGGCCCAGCAATTAAATAA
>NW_023458573.1:269680-302258 GCF_013731165.1 Rhagoletis pomonella
ATACAATGCTGTGCTTTTACATGTACATATACGTACATATTGTCTTACTGCTCAATGTTCCGTGTATTGTTGTTTGTATGTTTTTTGTTTACTATTACGGTATTTTTAATTGTTTACTTCTTATGTTTATATTAATTTGCCTAAAATTACACTTGTTTAACTTTTATTTCTGTACGCCTAGTTAGTCGACCAGGCACAATCAAGAGTGTAAGTTGTGTTTAACGTATGTTTGTAATAATTTAAAGTTAATAATATGTTATCGTGTTTGTATATTTACAGTCCTGAAGATGACCTCAGATTGAGGTCGAAATATCGACAATTAAAATATCTATAGAACGAAAATTTGCGTTTTATTTAATTGCTGGGCCTCGAGCTTGTTAAAAATGATTCATAATCTAAAATTCAAAGGCCAACAACAAAAACAAAATATGAAAAAGAATTTTCTTACACTGTATTCATGTCTCCGCCAGAAATTTGTGACGACAGCATTTAAAATCAGCTAAGGAGAATGACGACACTATTTACTAGATGGCACATTCAACGAGCCAATGTGCCAAAATGCGGGTATAAACAATTATTGATTATTTAATATCGGAACCGAGATCATATAAGTTAATTGATTGGTTTTCACACACTTTTGAAACACGAATTATATGCTTTTTTACTGCAGACAAGTTGCTGCCCCAAAACACAGCAGAAATCTTCCAATCAGGGCTGCCAACTATCCTTAGTTATGAGGTGCCATATTGAGGATAAAAAAGTGCCAAATAGAAAAATAAAAGTGCCAAAAAAGGTGTCATTCCTTTTAATCATTCACATTTAGCAATAAAATAAAGCTACATTTTCCAAACAAAAGTGCAATGATAAAATAAGATAAACCAGTTGAATAGCCTTTATAAATAAGAAAATTTTAGTTGAGAAAAAGAAGTGTACGCAAGGGATTTCACAAAAATGTATTGAAATCTTATTTTTTTACAAAAGTGCCATTTTGGCACTTTGTGCCAAATTGAAAAATTAAGTGCCATTTGAAGTAAAATAGGGACAAATGGCACGGTTTGAGCCAAGTTGGCATCCCTGCTTCCAATAACTTATTAATATAAAAATGTGAAATATCGAGGGCTTGAATTCATTAATACCCTCTATCTGCAATTTGCACAAAAACTAATTTGTGATTTTTGAAACCATCTGGGACTTATTACCTGTCGTTATATAAGGTAAAATTAATATCACTGATGACAGTTAAAGCGTAGGTGGATTTTTATATCAGAATCTCAAGTGAAAACTGTGCAGATAGAGGGTATTATTGAATATAGGCCCTCGATGTTTAAAATATATAAAAATTTTATTTCAACGTATACAAAAAATAAATCTACCTGCGTTACAGCACGGCGGGAGACGGGGAGGGGGGGGGCCGGGGCACCGCGGCGTAGCGTGACGTGGTGTGCGCGCCGGCCGCGCGGGGTACGCGGCGCGCGCGGAGTGGCGCGCTAACGCGGAGAGAAATATAAAAAAAAATTTAAAGAATCCAATCATTTTAAACCTATTTATTTTTGATTTTGAATAGCAAAAAAGATTTGGTGTTTGTTTTAATGTTAATGATTAAGTATTTTGTTTCAAATATATTCAAATAATTACACTGTACGGCAAAATCAACTTTTTGGTATTGGACCAAACCAATTTTTTTAAGAGATTGAGTCATGGGTAAAAAAGTGATTTCTCCGTTTTCCGAAGTCAGCCTCCGAAATCGAAATATGGGCCTTCGAAGATCGAAATAGGACCTTTGGTAAAAAATTATATTTAATTATTGCATGTAAATAATTGGAACGCTAAAAATGTAGACGTAGTCCCCCTTTTGCTCTTATTTAAATGGTATAACTCTTTTTGTGCAAACTTATATTACTAGTCCTATAAGGAGTCAAAGTTCAGGTCTTCGAAAAATTAAATTCGTTATATTTCAAACAATTTTGAACTGATTTTTAAAAAATTTATATCGTTATAAAGGTGATTAAACTCCCTTTCTTCTGATATGCAAATTTTGATCTATTATTTTTATTGGCCAAATAAGAAATTCGACATAAGAACGATTATGAGAAATGTAAACATAAAACTGTCAAAGCTAAACTTCAAAATGGGGGGGAATTGCCAGATGAATGTACGTAACCAATAGTTATTCAAGACACGAACCATCATATCGGTATAGACGCGAATTGGCATGTCCACTATGAAAACGCCCACACTGACATACGATAAAAGAATCGGTGGTCACATACCACGAGGTTAGAAAAATATTTTTTCTTTTTGCAATTGGACACGGACCGAACAACACACATCAGCCCTCGCAAGAACGGAAGTAATCCTAACCAAGCAATTTATTAAAGCTGACGACATTGGTTTGGTTAAAGTCAATCCTCAGAGTGCGTATAACTGGGGATTATACTTAGCGGCATTTTTCCACCACATTCCCTCCGGCAAATCCCCAACCAAGTTGTTACCTATGGAAATAAAGAGTATGGATATAAATTCTGGTCTATTCATTTAGCAGCAGTTAGACCACCGTACACCGGTAATCCCAGAATCATCAAACGTAAGTCAACCTCATTATTGTCACCATCCCATAGCAAACGAGCTACCCAACAACAGTTTATCGAGATTCCTGTTTGGACCGACAAGACAAGTCAATCATTGGCGCCCAACGTGGGGCTCGAACCCACGACCCTGAGATTAAGAGTCTCATGCTCTACCGACTGAGCTAGCCGGGCGATCTGCGATGCGAACACCATTGATCAGCAGTCATAACCATTCTGTTGTTGTTGTTGTACAAATTCCCCAAAGAGATTTTGGGGGAGTGTTGCTGGAGTGACAGTCCTTGGCCAGATATAAATCTGGGTCGTTCCGGTTACGTAGACCCGACTGTCGTGGGAACGTCATAACCATTCTCGTTCAGTTCAGTTCGCCAATTCTGAAAAGCAAGTTAATTGATTGACTGATTTTTTTTTAATCAAGTAACACCACAGATCGACGGTCAAGATTTTTGAACCGATAATTTTTCATTTCGCCTTTCGGTATAAGTTCAAGCAACGTAACCGATAACACGGTCAATATTAATTGAGCCAAACTATTAATTTTCCGTTCTTTTTTTGTAATTTCTTTGGGTATTCATTCCCAATAAAATTTTAAACTCGTATCAAATTAATCTCGTTTACCATTCTCATACTGGTTGAATACTCTCAGTCTGATTTTGTCTTCCGGTAGATTCGGGGGTGGACAAAATAAAATTACTTTTAAGGCGCAGCGAAGCTCGCCGGGTATTCGCTAGTTAGTTACATATTTGTATAGTCGGGAGATTTTTTCAAATTATATAAATATACGTTATTTGAATATTGAATTAATACACGTTTGAGGAAAGGGTGCGATAGTAGACTCCAGTTATAAGATTATAAATTAAATTGTTGTCAATGTTTTTTAATAATTGTAAACATTCGCCAGCTGTTTCTGTTTATTTATTAGTAAAAGGCAGGACTGCCAATCTTGCAGCAAAACAATAATAAAAATCCAAAAAAACACGTAAAGCCAAACAGAATTAATTGCAAAACGTGCAATGATACACACATTACATTTCTTATGTGCACCCTCCACACAGACCCCAATCACTTCTGAAAATTTCATTTTATGTGCACCCTCCACACAGACCCCAATCACCCCTGAAAATTTCATTGAAATCGGGCAAGCCGTTTAGGAATGATACAAATCCGAAAAAACACGTAAAGCCAAACAGAATTATTTTTTTTTTTTGTTTTTGCAAAACGTGCAAAGATACACACATGAAATTTCTTATGTGCACCCTCCACACAGACCCCAATCACCCCTGAAAATTTCTTTGATATCGGGCAAGCCGTCTAGGAGGAGTATGCGAACAGGAAGTTTTGCCACTTAATTTTATATATATAGATAATAAAAGCTGTACGTGAAGTGAAAGGGTTCACAGTCTACCACTGGCTTACCTGGGACGTTTGCTTCCATTGAAAAATTAAGCCACAAGCGGTCTTTATGCAATTCGTTTTTATAGCCGCCGTGCTTCTTGTCGTAGATGCATGGGTTGTCCCTTACAAATTCTATTATGCGTTCATCCATCGCACTCCTGTGGAGAAGCATGGAATTAAAATTATAATAGTTGCGTTCCAGATACTTCACGATTTGCAGGTTTGCTGTTTTCTCCATTAATAAACCTTATGGAAGGTGGTCACCTGGAACAGCTTCCTGTAGAAACCTGCAAATCGTGAAGCGTCTGGAACGCAACTAATGTATGTATTACACATTTATACATATATACATACATACATTGTAAGTTAAATAAAAGACTGTGAAAAGTAAGAAACTTACCTATAAAGGGTGCAAAACGCCCGCGGAAAACATAAAAATGCCAAAAATAACGCGCCAATTTCAAAAAAAAATTTTGTTGTCAGTGACACAAAGATAAGTTGGCTGCCTTTCATTTATGTCAAATTCGACACTTGAAGTTTGCTGCAATGAAGGCAGTGGCAGTGAATTTAGAAATTGGGATAAGCTGAGCAGTACTGCCAACTGTCACTGCTGTACTGTGTGTCGCTTCATTGAACAGCACAGTTTCTAAAAAACAGCTGATTTCCAAATACTGCCACTGCCACTGTCACTGCGCTATTGTATTTTGGGCTTAAAATTGATCTTAAAGACACTGCAGTTTCATTTTCCAAAATATTTTCGGACGACGATGACTGACTCGTAGATGCTATGTTGACAGCTTCTTCAGCAATCCTCTTGCGAGATGAAGCTTTTGATGCAAAATTTTCTGACGACGACGACTGACTCGTAGATGCTATGCGATATGAAGCTTTTGATGCAATATTTTTTCGTGGTTGTTGTCCTGCCAATGAAAAGCTGGGGTCATTCTGATAATCATCAGAAGAAAAATCACCGAACAATTCACTATCTGACATTTTAGATCGAAGATTCACCGTTTACCTTTACCAGATCACTTTTCACTTTTACAACATCACCTACAGAATGTGTTATCATATTGCTTCATACTCGTATTAAAAAGCAAAATACGGGGGTCACCCTGAAAGTCTCCGAAAACGATTTTGTAGGATATTTATTTATTTAAATCTATGGTTTCACAATAAAAACTAGGCAGTAATTCGCCCAAAACAAGGTTTATTATTTTTAATTTTCGGTGTTTAATAATATAAATATATGCTCAGCTATATGTAGTATGTCAATATTAAATGTATGATGTATGGGTGTGTGTATGTAAGCATGGTTGCATTTTCATCCAACACTTAGGAAAGAATAATTACAAAAACATTTTTCCCATGTTAATTCCGTGAGTTAGTAGATCAGAAATTAAATAATCTTCGTAGATACATACATTCTTGCGAGAAAATATGTTATAGTAACATTGATTTGCTCAGTATTTTAAGAAATCTCTCCATATTTATTTTACTTTTTTCAATTATATTTCTCTAAATTTTTTACAGACAAGCACTTGTGTCCGATTGCGGCAGGTATTTGATAATGCCTATAGTTAAAGGTTGTCGTGACAATCTCCTTTATTATATTGATCTAAGCGAGACAAAAAATGTAATATCATCCCTGAAGGTTATCAAGGTGATAGACGTGTTTGAAAATGACTACGAGGTAAGTAAATTTAAAAAAATAAATTAAAGCGAAACATTTCATAAAATATTTTCAGTACATAACCAACGTGGGATCAAAAATGTATCTTAGGACGAATAAAAGCGCCCCCAACTACAGAATTATTGTTATAGATTTGGAAAATCCCCTTGAAGAATATTGGCAAGCAATAATTCCAGTAAGTCTTTAAACAAAACAAGTAATTTTTAAGCAAAAAAATACGACCGGCTTCAGGGTCCAATGAATGGGAATTAGCCAAATTATTATAAAAAACGAATTATCGGAAACCGATCACGTGGTAAAATTTTATGTGTAAACATCTGTGTCCTGAACTATTACCGAACTAAAACAGAAAAAGTCTTGAACAAGTCAAGAAATGATCCCGTGTTATTCCGGAACTAGCCCCGAAAAAGTCCTGAACTAACATTAACTTCATTTCATTTTATTCATTTTGCTGATTTATATGTCATTTATTCATTTTCATTCTTACAACAAAACATAATTTTGACATAAATAATCACCGAGGCGAAAAGCTCAGCGGCTTTAGTACCTTACATGAATTCGCCTTGCTAAAATAGCTAATTAGATTTGTTTTCATTTGCACTATATATGTACATTACACTGACCAGAAAAAAATTAAATGGCTTCTTTTTTGACGCTCTTGACTTTTTAGCTTCCTTAATCGCTAAAAACTATCCCCTGCAAATTTGGGGGTAAAAAATTAACATTAAGAGGTCTGGCGTGTACGTTTTGTGCCTCCGACTCAAGTGCTTAAAATTACTCATCCTTTAATCCGTGCGCACACGAAATCCCTCACAAAATTGAATTTTTCTAAGGTCTTACAATATGTTTTCAAGGACGCTGAACATGTTCGGCGAGACAATTTTTCGATTTGACCCTTACATTTTGACATATTACGAACGCCTTTAAACAAATCTAATCGCGCTTCAAAAGTTGATCAAAAGTTGAAAAGTTGATGAGGATTCGCATAATGTTACATGACCACGGGGAATAAATACAATTTCACATGGATTTATTTTACAGTTTATGCAGATTTTGAGACTTTCAGAATTCAGAACTCTTTGAAGAAGTGTTTGTGTTCGAATTTTCCTTAAAAAACTCGAGCAAGTCCTTATCCCATTCTTCCTCAATTTCAATGTCCAATTCGTCTTCTTCATCGATTTCAAATGAAGTTTTCTCGATTACCTTTTCTAAAGCCACCTTCGATAAAAATTGTTCGATATTTATTTGGGACTCTAACGATAACTTGGATGCCTTATCGATTTCAGAATCCCGTCGAAGAGTTTGGTTTGTTTCTTAACCGGTGGCTGATAGCCATCATTTTTAACTCTCACCGACCGACCGAATAACCGACAGTTCATTCAACATTTTTTAAAAATAAAGCACAAAGGTAAAAAATAACCTGATAAGTCATAAGAGTTCCTTTGACCGGTTTTAAACAACAGCTTCGAAAATATTCGAAAATTGGCTACCTTAATGTAAACAAATTTCAATTCATCGCTTGTGCTACCAAAATCTTATATCTTATTATTTTATCTATATATAAATAGTCTGGGATTTCGGAATATTGACCATTTATTTGACTAATTTTGCACCGGACTTCCAGCTTTGACTCTAAAATTTAAGATAAAAAAAAAAATGGAGGTCAACAATTTGCGCAGTGAGCGGCTCATTTAATATACAACTATCATGGACATAACTTCCATGAATCCATGAATCTGTGGAAGTAAAATCAGACTTTACTTCCGTGACCAAAAGTCGATCGAAGCGCAGTTTGGTAATCGACCCTGAAACTGGAGATCAATTCATACGTACATTTAATTTAAAATATTTTGATGTATTTGTATAACTAGCACCAAATAAAGTAAAAAAAGAGAAATCTGAAAATAGTCCTAATTATTTGGGCCAAATTCTTACTTATTATGTTTGCTGGGTTGGAGGTGCTTCGGCCAATAGAGTTAAAAGCGAAAAATTAAATTTTCCTTTTACCCTCCTACGCGTTTCAACGCTCTCGCGTCTTCAGCAGAGAGTCTTTATTCAAAACATAAAATTCTTATCTTATGCTCTTATTTATATTTAATACTAGCCGACCACGGATGCGCGAGGCTTCGCCACGCGCTGAATGTATGCATATGAATGTACATTTACGTATTTGGAGAAAGAAATCATATGTCATCATGTACTTCGTTTATGATATACATAAAAAATCTTGTCTAAATCCGTTCAGTAGCGTGGTTAAAATATCTCGTCTTCCTTTATACTATGTATACATGCGAAGGCCATGCACTTTCTTTTGGTATCTCATTTTTTATCCAACGAACGGTGAAGATCTTATAGTTTTTAAACAGGTGGCAACCCTACTCAGAAAAATAATACATTATTACACATCCAAAGGCGAAGTCTTTTCATTTGACAGTGACGGTGCAGAACTGACTACTACGCTTATTAGAATTGAATATAGCAATTTTCTTAACAGTTGGCAACCCTATTACAATTCCAAATTAAAAAGGTCACTCTCTTATCGATACAGAATATATTAGAGAAAATCTCGTCAAAATCCGTTCAGTAGTTTTCGAGATTACCGCGTACAAAGAATCTCGACTTTCCTTTATACTATTTTGTTCTCCGGACGCCACTATCCAATTTCTATGTAGAATCGCTCGGTGATTCCGAAATTCGGGTAATTTTTTTTTTCTCTAGATACGGTTTCGAAATATTTGCAATTTACCGTTATTCAGCTTAAGGCAAAAATTGGTTCCTTTTAATCACGTATATCTTGCGAACCAATTTAAAAATCTTAATTATAAATAACAAGAAATAGCAGCGCTGTCTAATGGACCAAGGGCCCTGCGCCATTTATGTTAAGAAATCGCACAAAAAAGCTCATGTCTTTCTTTGGTAGCACATCTTGAACAGACTGAAAAAGCGTCGCAGCTAGAAACGCAATAGTAAAATGTAATCTGCGTAGGCGAGCTGCCATTCATGCAGTTTGTTTGGAGTACTGGACACAGAATATGTAGAACAAATGTCCAAAGCAATCACAGACCTTAAGGAAAATGAACTACATCTGCTGCACCTGATCAGAAATCAAACATCCATTGTGGACTCAACCATCAACATTCTGAAGCAGGATCAAAAGGCGGTCAAGAGGAAGTTCGACCTCATTGATCAACAAGTCAGTCAAATATTCCAGAGGATCAACAACGCCAGGCATGAGACATACCAAGAAAGATTATTTCGAATCTTTTCCTCATTATCCATCCAACTCACACTTATGGCAGCCAATTTGTAAAGAATACAATCTGTAACATTAGCCGTTCTAATAGATACAAATCACGGAAGAATAAGTCCTCTTTTGCTGACGCCCAGCCAATTGCAAGTCGAAGTAAACAAAATCAAACTTCACTTATCAGCACCATTGGAACTGCCTGTAAACCAAGAAGATTTACTGCAGCTATACCAACTCATGAAGGTTAAGGGAGGACTTACAGAAAAGCATGCTGTATTTAGCATCACATTGCCTCTGGTAGAGCATGATCGATACGACTTATTCAATCTGCTACCAATTCCTACTTAAATAATGGGACTATGATTGAAATAAGTCCGTGTGCTGCAGTTTTGGCAATAAACACAGCTCTCGGCCAATATTTCCCTCTGAGCATCTCCAAATTTCAATCATGTGTGGATATTAAAAATGGAAATACCATCTGTTCTAGAATACAAATTCGTTATAGTCATCGTCTATATACGCATGTGAAGTAAATCTCTTCAACAACAACACCTAGTCAAGTAGTCAACTGCGAAAACCACCAAACGATGTTGCATGGATATCACTACAACATAAAAATCAATCGATTTATGCCACGTCAGTTTCATCTCGTACGACAGCAGTATGTGGAAAAGAAATCATTCAGGTGATTTTAAAAGGATCATGATTGTTATCACTCCAACCAGACTGCATACTCAAATATAATTTTATATCAGTTCAAGCACATCAGTTGATATCGACGAGCCTTCGCTCGTCCTACTCTAGCCTGGCAGAACATATAAAGCCTCTTCTTCAATCACGGGATGATGAGAAATAAATAACACAAATAAAAAAACCTCACGTCCTTATAATCATCAGTGGCCAATCAGCGCATATTAGAACTCCCAAACAAACTTGAAGCACAAAATGTGCAGCACATACCAGTTGAATACACTGCCTTCCAGTCCAGTGCCTGCGGTCCAGTGGTCCGACGATGGTGTGGGCCGGATTGTTGTTTTAGACGTACATAGCAGCAGGCGGCGGTATCTTGAAGCCTGTTGCAAGTGGGTGTGGTTCCTGTTGGTGCCAGGGCGCCGACGTTACACTTCCGGCTTCCGTTGCTGTCGCCGATGCTCGTTATGCGCGGCCGGAGATCCATTGTCGCGCCAGACGAAGCTATATAGAAGCGTGTGTGGCTGACGGGGGCAAATTTAGAATCCACCTGAGGTACAGTCCCTCGTTGAGTGTGAGGGCGAAAGGCATTCTAGGCAATGTCCATGTGCTCGTTCCACCTGTTTTCATTGCTGTGGAGGCATACTCTGGAAAATTTGGCAAATGCGCAAAGGATGTGGGCGGCGGAATAAACCGCAACAATCGCCGTGTGGGCTGCGATGTAGAGAGAAACGACTTTAATGTTGGGTGCAAATTACTGCATGGGGTTAGCCGACGATTAGTGGGTTAATCGGGTACATTGATAAACGTTCTTTTCTTTTTGAATGTGAGGTGGTTTTCTTTCATTTGCGGTTTCGGTTATTGCTTTTGACTGAAAACAAAGTTTGACGAGCGCTCTGATTAAGATAACGTTTTGCGTGCGCACGTTTAACATTCTTACGTGATCATCGAGGCCACGATGCACAATGTTTCGACTATATGGAGGTAGGTGGAAATAATAGCACACCTGCACCGATTTCACTGAAACTTGACATGTGCTCTAGTTTTACTTAGAAATACAGAATTATGAAATTTTGCAAAGATGGAATAATTGCCACGCCCTTTACTCTTGTGGGCGGAAACATTAAATCTCATCCGATTTCGATGAAATTTAGTTTGTGGTCTTTATTTTATTATAAAAACCTAGATATAAAATATTGGGAAGATTAGATCATTATAACGTCCGAAACTCACAAAAAATGTGGGCCCAGTCATTAAATGTGATGGAATTTTGGTTAATTTTGTTTCCTGCTTTCCACTCTCAGAAAACAAAGGTTATACTATAAAATGATTTTGGTATAAATACTCGCTTTTTCCCAATATTTGGTGAAATTTTTTCATTGTTCGAAAAATTCTTTTCGCGAAATTATGCAAAAAGAAGCTGAAAATCAAAAATTTAGAAAATCAAAAATTATATATATTTGCGAAGTCGCGCGCAAATATCAAATTATATATTCGAAAACTACATAAAATTCTCCAAAACATTCGTCTAATTTCAAGACCTGACGGACCGGTACTCACACTTTTTTTACTAATAACATTTAGCACCTACATTTCAAAGTAAATTTTTTGGTAAGAAAATAGGAAAGTACCAAATAAATGATAAACACCTTCACCTGAATATTCCACGACATTTAAATAATTGATTTCAGTTGAAAAAGAAACACTTTTTTTAATGGGTTAATCGCCAAAGGCACCTAACTGATTAGTCGGTATCGCGCCGATTACCGTTATCATTCTTGAAGAAGGGGGGTGAGTAAATAATGTAAAATTTGGTATTTATGACTTTTACTTTTCTCTTTTTAAGTCCAACTGGTTCTTTTTTATCAACTGTCACCATGACTTTTTTCTACCTTCCTCGATATAGTCGAAACACTGTGCGATGTAGCCTTTTATTTTACTGAGGCGCTATTCTTGAATATTATTTTAGTTTTATCTTTTGAGAAGATAGATAATCCTCGTTCCGTTGGCGACTGAATTCATGATGGAGAATTTTTAATCCTTCCCATCGATTCATTAGAAATAAGGATTGCTCGTCTCGTTCGGGTATTGCCAGAAGTGGAGCTCCTCTAAGAAAATGCCCAAGGGTGAGGGCTGTGAAATCGGAGGGATCTTGCGAGAGCGCAAAGAGGGGCCGTGAATAACGAACGGCTTCCATTCGGGTTAATAATGTTGTGAATTCTTCAAAGTCAAATTCGTGTGTGCCAGCGACTTATTGCTTATCAATGCACGACTGCTTTATGGGGGTTATTGTGAGTCATTGTATTAGCAGATGCGTGATTTTTACTTTAAACATGCTTGTGTCATAATTGACGAAAGCAATCCTGCGGGGCCCACAAGGTTTGCCAAAGATGGTAGGATTTACCTTTCTTTTATTGGGAATTGATTGGTGTTCTATCGACTTAACGGTTTTTTGAGGAAGTTTAAATTCTAGGCTGACAAGATTTGCGATTGATTAGTTTGCTTTTATTATATTCTTTTTTGGGGACCCTGTTGTGGTTAGGGTTTGGGTCACCTGGGGTGGCGATTCGTATGGGGGGAAGGTCTTCTAACTTTCGAATTCTTACGTGTGAACTGAGGCTGGGAATACCTTGCACTCGCGTTGTAAATACTGCTATCTTTTCTGTTACTTCGCCGCTTAAAATCGTAGATGGTATTTTGGGCTAATAAAGTGTTTGAAATTTTGTCGATGCCTTCAAGCATGATTTGGGGTATTAGGTCAGTGCCTAATAGGATATCAACTTGCGCGGGGTGTGGCAGTTGGGATCCGCTAAATTGAGATGAGCGATTTTTTGTAGATTTTTCGGGTTTATTGCATGGCTAGGTAGCATATTTATAAGTTGCGGTAGAACTATAGCGTGTGCTTCTGTTCTTTCATCCACGTTGGGGGAAATCAGGATGAATTTGAAGATTTTGTTAGAGTTTCGGGGTCCTGCGTTTTGGGGTCTTCGGGCAAGAGTTCAAGCTTTTTTGGGGTGTGCTTGTAAAATTTGTTATGTGGAGCATCGAATGATGTCTCCTTTGGCTATATACGCAGTTAAGTTTGCTCCCGCAGTCTTTAAACCTATGAGATTGTGATAAGCAATTAGTACAAAGCTAGAGCTTCTAGCAAACTTATTTCTTTCGATAATTGGTAGTTTTTTTAATCTCTCGCAAGAGTTTAATTTATGACTTCTTTGCACAATTCGCATGACGCATATTTATTTTCTGTTATGTATGATTGCGATCTATTGAAGCTTCTATTGTGTGATTTGGAATTTCTGGCTTGGGGTATATTGAAGGTTCTATGTAGATCATTTTGTGTGTTTTTAGGTTTTGATAATTTTGTATCTACCCTCTCTGCTATTTCGTACTGGGTAGTGAGAAAATGTTTTATTTGTTGCCATGTCGGAATTTTTTTTTGGGATGGAAGCGATTGCTCCCATAGTAGTAACGATTTTTCTGGCAATGTTGCGGAACATACATTTACCAGAATTGGGTCCCAGTTATCTGTGGGGATGTTTTGAGTTTCTAGCACGGATAAACAGTTTGTAACAGTGGACTGTAATTTTATAAATTCGTCGCTAGTTTCTTTTTGAATTTTTGGCAAGTTCATTAAAATAGTTACTTGATTATCGACCAGTACTCTTTCATCTTGATTTGAGTGCTTCCCCAGCCATATTGAAATTGTCGTCATTTAGTGTGAATTGATTAACTATACTACCTGCTTGACCTTATGTTTTGTACCTGAGGTGGTGCAGTATTTGTGCTTGAGACAGTTGTGGATGGTTTATGTACTTGACCGTAAACATGTCCCGCAAGGACGGCCATTCTTCATAACCTCCGTGAAATACTTCTACATCACATGCTGGCACTTTGAGGTATTTATGTATATGCCTGAACTTGTTTCTTGCACTTGGGGGATTTCTACTCTTTGGGTGGAGAAGGTGGGCTGATTGATTTTTACAAGCTTTTATTTAACTTGGTCATCCCGCGGAAATTTCTAATCGATTTTAAACGAACTTCCCCACAAGGTAGAGACTTGAAATTTTCAGCATAGTTTCAATCACGATGACAGTGCAATTTAAAATATAATTGAATTCCCTAGATGGTCAGGGGTCTTGATATAAAGGCGGTCAAAACATAGTAAAATTTATGGCTAACAGAGCGGAAATTGCTAAAGAACGTAAAACAACTATAAAATTGTTAAAGCTACCGGCAGTAGTAAATAAGAAGTTTTAATAGCAGGCGCTCGTAAGAGAAAGACCGGAGATCAACTTCAACAGTGTTTAAATTGCCAAATTGTTAAGTTTTAAGCACTTCTGTTAAGAATTACATTATTTGGTTTCCTCACGCAGGGAGTTATGGAATTACAGAGATACGATAAAAGCTACGCATAATTACGGTGACCACAAATATATTTTGAAAATGCAGGACAATTATTAAAAACATGTACCTACATATAATTGCGTAGTATAAAAATAACAAAAATATATTACATACATATATACATTCCTCGTCATTTGAATAGCTCACCCTTTTTTGATTTTCTTCCATACAAAGTATGCTTGACAAAATTTTTACATGGAAGAAAATGTGCAGCACTGTCAACAAAAAAATTGCCGCCCCCATGTTGATTTTTTTTTAATTTTCATAAATTATTAAAATCGGATTTAGACGTAGAATATGTTATATTTTTTATAAAAAATTAATGAATATTAAACAAACAAAAGGAAAACTGTAACTAGTAAGTATTAAAAGAGTGCGCTTTCAAATAACGGGGAGTGTATATTTCTTAATTATTAATGTAATTTTAAACTTTAAACATAAATCACATTTGCTTCATTGGTATTACTCTTTTTGTAATGAATATTTACAAAATTATAATAAGGCATATTACATATTACCTTACACGAAATATGAACCTCTGTAAAGCAAATTTTTTAGGTAAACTTTGGGTCGTTGGACACGAAAATAATACCCATGGTTTCAAAGAAGTGTTCTCGAGATTTGTTCGAAAAACGTATTTTTAGTACTTTTTTCAGTTAATCGTCAATATCACATGAAACGACCTACAGCTCGAAAGGTATTGATGGGCCCTTTGCAAAAGTATATAATTTGTGCAGATTGTGTTCCGTAACATCTACATTTCTCATCAGATTTTCATTTACTGTAAAAATAAAATGATTGAAATTTCAATTTTTTCGATTTTGGTCGCTTGTAACACTAATCATTTTCATCAAAATCGGCAAAGTAATATATTTTTGTAAGAGGACTGCAGGTCGCTTATGTTGATTGAATAATTTTTTCATGAGATATTGACGAATAGCTCCGAAATGTACCAAAAACACGTTTTTCGAAAAAATTACGAAAACGCTTCTTTGAAAAGAAAATTGGCTTGGAAAACATTTTTTTTTTCATAAGCGATTACCACAAAATTTGTAGAACAGTGTTATTGATATATTTGATGCTGGTCTTCGTTTTCCCATCATCCATTGCCCATAACCGTACAAAATTGAGAACGCATTGACTGTTTGAACCAGCTTAACCTTATTTAGTTATAAATTAGTTATCGACGCTGCTTTTATTTCGATTAGGAAAAGCTAATTTTAAAATATCGAAGAAAATGCGGGACAAAGGCAGGACACTTGGAAAAAATCAGTACATTTTGGGGGTTTTCTGTTTTGAAAAACTACGCGGGACAGACCTTTAAGTACGGTCCCGCAAAAACAGAACGGATGGTCACCGTACGCATAATTCATATGCATACATCTTAAAAGTGTACATACATAGGTACTTCTACTATCGCGCAGGCAAAAAAATTTCAGTTAGTACGATCAGGGTTGCCAACTATACTTAGCTATGAAGTGCCATATTGAGGTTAAAACAGTCCCAAAATGTGCCAAATAGAAAAATAAAAGTGCTAAAAAGCTGCCATTCTTTTTAGTTCTTCTCATTTAGCATTAAAATTACAAGCACATTTCTAAAACAAAAGTCCAATGTAAAGTAAGATAAACCAGTTGTATACACTATAGAAATTAGAAAATTTAGGTGACAACAAGTAAGAAAGTCTAAGTTCGGGCGGAGCCGAACATTAAATACCCGGCGGAAGTATTAAATATATAATTTTCACCTTTCCGAAAGCTGAGGCTACATGGTGTATCAATTTTGAGTAAATTAGCGTCCTTAAATTTCGAAATATTGAAGTTTCGAGCATTTCTGAAATTTACCGTTATATGAAAAGCGGCCTCAATTTTAGTCCGATTTCAATAATTTTCAACGTTTTGCTTTTATGTGGCAAGCACAATAACCATACCGAGTTTAGTACAAATTGGTAGAATGGTTACCGAGATACATATATGTGATCATAAGTGGGCGGTGCCATGCCCATTTTCCAACATTTTATCATAAACGTATTTCTTGGTAAAGAATTGTTGCAAGCATCAATTTTGAAAAAAATAACTTTAATATTTACTGATATATGGAAGATTTCGTATATCTCCAAATTACCGTTATATGGGATGTGGGCGTGGTTATTGTCCGATTTTAAAACCTTTCGGCCATTTGGTATGCTGTAGCAAGGCTAGAAACAATGCCAAGTTTGGAAGAAATTGCTGCAGCGGTTACCAAGATATACACATGTAACCATAAGTGGGCGTGGCTACGCCCATTTTCCAAAAATTTATAATATCCTTATTTTTCGTCTAAAAATTATTGTAAATGAGCCAGAATTCGTGAAATCGATCAGTAAAAATTAAAGTTTTTTGATTTTTAATTTTAATACGGTGGATGTGTAATTCAGAAGCATGGAAAGGGATTCCCATCAACAAAACTTCGAAAAAATATATATTTCGCAAGTTATTGCATAAACAATTTTTATAGCATTTTTTTTCGACTCAAAATATCTCATAAAATATTTAACCGAATTGGATGAAGTTTTCAGGGCTTATTCCTTTTATGTCATAATTTCTATTGACATAATTTTTTTAATGCAAACTTTATTTTTGTTACTTTTTACTAAAATTTATACTAAGAAAGTTTTTGAAAAACATCGTTCTGGAGCAACAAAAATTTTGAAAAAAAATTAAAAATATTCTTCCTTCTTCTTTTTTGGCGCTGTAACCGCCTAAGCGATTTTGGCGGAGTTCAGCAGCACGCCAGTCGTTTCTCCTCTGTGCCAACTGACGCCAATTGGCAACGCCAAGTGAAGCCAAGTCCTTCTCCACCTGATCTTTCCATCGCAGTGAGGGCCTCCCTCTTCCTTTGCTACCACCAGCGGGTTCCGAGTTGAATACTTTCAGAGCTGGAGCGTCGGTGTCCATTCGAACGACATGACCAAGCCAGCGGAGCCGCTGTATTTTAATTCGCTGCACTATGTCCATATCTTGTAAAGCTCGTACAGCTCATCGCTCCATCGTCTGCGGTACTCGGTACTCGGTACACTCCAAGAACCGCCTCATCGGATGTTGTCATTGTCCATGCTTCTGCGCCATATACCAGCACAGGCATGATGATTGACTTATAGAGCGTGGTTTTCGTACGTCGAGAGAGGACTTTACTCCTGAATTGCCTACTCAGTCCAAAGTAGCACTTGTTGGCAAGAGTGATTCTGCGTTGTTTTTCCATGCAAGTAAACGAAATTCTCTGCTTTCTCGAAATTATAACTGTCAACAGTGACGTGGGTACCAAGGTGCGAATGTGCTGACTGTTTGTTTGATGACAGGAGATACTTCGAGACCCATTCGCTGTGCTTCCTTATCCAACTTGGATTCGCGCGGATTTTGATACCGATGATATCGATGTATCCGGCATAAGCCAGCAATTGCACGCTCTTGTAGTAAATTGTTCCTGAGTGGTTCAGTTCTGCAGCTCTTATTATCTTCTCCAACATCAGATTAAAGAAGCCACATGAAAGGGAGTCGCCCTGTCTGAAGCCCCGTTTGGTGGCGAACGGCTCGGAGAGGTCTTTCCCAATTCTGACGGAGCTGGTGGTATTGCTCAACGTCATTTTACACAGCCGTATCAGTTTGGCAGGGATGCCAAATTCAGACATAGCGTCATATAGGCAACTCCTTTTAGTGCTGTAGAAAGCGGCTTTAAAGTCGACAAATAGGTGGTGAGTGTCGATTCTTTTCTCGCGGGTCTGTTCCAAGATTTGGCGTATTGTGAATACCTGGTCTACGGTGGATTTTCCAGGCCTAAAGCCACACTGATAAGGCCCAGTCAGTTCATTGGCTTCAGTCTTTCACACAATACGCTCGATAAGACCTTGTAACCTATGCTTAGAAGGCTGATCCCGCGCCTTTCTTGTGGAATGGGCAGAGCACACTTAAATTCCAGTCGTCGGGCATGCGTTCATCTGACCATATTCTGCATAAAAATTGACGCATGCACCTTATCAACTCCTCGCCACCGTACTTAAATAGCTCAGCTGACAGGCTATCAGCTCCAGCGGCTTTGTTGTTTTTCAGCCGAGTTATTGCTATTCTGACCTCGTCATGGTCAGGCGGAGGAACATCTACTCGGTCATCATCGACTGGGAGCTCGGGTTCTTCTTCTCCACAACTTTCCGTGCTGCTACCATTCAGTAGCGGGGAAAAGTGTTCCCTCCATAATTTAAGTACGTTCTGAACATCGGCTAGGTCGCCATCGTTGTTCTTACAGGAGTACGCCCTGGTCTTGAAACCTTCCGCAAGTCGCCTAACTCCCTGGTAAAATGTTCGGGCATTCTTCCTGTCGGCCAGCATTTCAAGCTCTTCGCACTCACTTATTTCGGTCTATCTCTTCTTATTTCGGCAAATACGTCTCGCTTCCCTCTTCAGATCCCTAAAGGAAAAAAAGAATCTTTTTTTTTCTGCAGCTTCCTGACACTCCTCATCGTACCAGTTGTTCTTTCGGGCTCGCTGAAATCCGACTACTTCTTCGGCGGCGGTACTTAACGAGCGGGGAATGTGGTTCCACTGCTCGCATGAGGAATGTACCTGATTAAAAAGTATTGTTTTAAGCACGAAATCAAACAGCTTTGAAAAATTACTTTCTTTCACGATGGGTCTGTGATTACATATATTATTGCGATCGTCTGATTTACGAATACGAACGATTGAACATAATTTCCAATGATCCAAAAAAACTGAGTTGTCTATACATTTATTAAAAAAAAATAGCTATTGGGGTCGATAAGAAACTTGAATGTAGTTTAAAAAAATGGAAGCTAGACCCTCATTATCCAAACTTTTATTGTTTTTCAGATTAACGATCGCGAGTTCGACGTCATCTGGCGACACAGTAAAACTCTCAATGATGTCTAATGGCAACGGGTCAATTTATTGTTTATTATTTGTCATATTGGCCGCTGTGGTGTAGTGGTAAGCAGTGCGCGCTTTCACTCATCAACACCTGGGTTCAAGCCCTGGTCAAAGCAACATCCCAAAAAAATATAGAAAAAAGGTTTTTTCTTAACAGCGGTCGTCCCTCGGCAGGCAATGGCAAACCTCCGAGTGTATTTCTGCCATGAAAAACAGCTTCTCATTAAAATAAAATCGCCGTTCGGAGTCGGTGTAAAAATGTAGGTCCCTCCGCTTTGTGTGACAATATCAAGGCGCACGCCACAAATAGGAGGAGAAGCTCGGCCAAACACTAACATATGTGTAAGCGCCAATCTATTATTATATTATTATTATTATTTGAGTCATATTTATCGTACACCTCTTGAAAAAAATTGGGAATAGATTGCAAGAGTCTCTGGGATTGTTCGATGCAATATTTTCACAGACAAAACTGGTTGGATAACCGTTAGTTTTGCGCTTGGAGTTAATCTAATACTAAAAACTATTGGCATTGGATCTTAACTTTGATTCTACATTTAACAAATGCTGCTTGAATAAAAAAATATGAAGATGATCGAGTTCTTTTCTTAATCGAAGAAAGTTTTGATGGCCAATATCTAGATTTGATTCGTGTATTTTTTGTAAGCTTTATTCTTCGCATTCTTTAAGTGGCATAATCTTCAATTAAACCAGGGAGGTTTATTACGCGGAGGAAATTTCCTGCCAGGAACAAAACTTGAAATAATATTGGAGATTCGATTAAGAAAAATATTATAAGAGATTTCAGGATTATTCACTGAGCTTACAAATTACCAATCCATATTGCTTATATGATTATTTCCTTCCATGATGTCATAATTGGAATAGTCGCGCATTAAAGGGACTTCTTGCAACTGCTTTTCAAATATAAAAAATGTAAAATCAACTATGAGCGCATAATGATGAAGCATTTTGATTGATATAGGAGCTAAGCATTCCTCACAAGATGCATTCAACTCAGCAGATGTAAATACTAAATCTAAGATTTTATTATCATATACCCAAGTAATATTACCAAGATTAAAATCACCAAGATAAAGTACTTTATCGGTGCAATTGGCACTATCACTTATATCTACAAAATTACGCAAATAATACTAATATAAATACTGATTTATCTTTCGCGAATTTAATTTTAATACAAATTTGTTCTATTGAATTATCACTTAAATCTAACGATAAAATACTACTACAGAGATCAGCTATTATTGTAATTAATACCTTACCTCCTCTCCCAAGCCCTGATAAGATAGGACAACAAAATGAGGATAGATGGAAAAGCACCGCGAAGCGGTTCTGTGATTTATGGCAATTGCCAAACTGCTTGGGCGCCATCGACGGAAAGCACGTCAGAATTGAAAATATCCAAATTCTGGATCGGCCAATGTCAACTATAAAAACTACCATTCAGTAATCCTACTTGGCTGTTGCGATGCCGATGGTTTCTTCACAACAATAGAATGAGGCTTTGCGGGACGGAATAGTGACGGAGGCGTTTTTCGAGTCTCTACGTTTGGACGTTGGTTGGAAAGCTCCAACAATATACCATCTTTAAGTGAACTTCCGCACGACGAAAGTGGCAATAAGTTTCCGTACTACTTTGTAGCCTATGGCGCGTTTCCTTCAAGGAAAAATGTAATGCGCCCTTACCCGGAAAGGAACATTAACAACAAGATGCGTATATTCAATTATAGACTGAGTCCCGGTAGAAAACCCATAGAGTGCACTTTCGGAATGATGACAAAGAAATTTGGAGTTTTCTCGACACCTATACGATGCCAAAAATATGAGACTATCATTTCAATAATACAAAGCACTTGTACCTTACATAATTTTATAAGAAAAAAATATGGTATATCATATACTACCTTCCTACTCGAAAAAGAAAACCCGCAAAGAATCCAGCGAAATCCGATTACCTTACAAGAAATCGAAAATTTTAATTTAAATGAAAGTTCTCCACAAAACATACGGCATTATTTAAATAATTATTTCTTGTTACCAAATGTTTCTCTGCCCTGGCAATGGGATTATTGCATATAATGTAACATTTGGGGAGTTCACGTTGTGTATTCAAAGTCATCGTACAGTTCCATAAGTAACGTAATACTTCTTCTTAACGTTTTTTTTTCTGGCAGGCTGTAGGTGTGTTTTGGTTTGGTGTTTTTGGTTCAGTGTGTACCTGGGATTCAGTAAGCGGTCTCTAGTCACTAATAGTGACTTTTGGTGGTGAACATGGATTTTAAGACTATTTCGTATTCAGTAAGCTGTCTTAAGTCTCTAGTCTATTCGATTTTGTTTATGTGTATGTTTTATTTGTAAAACTTAATTGTCGCAAGCTTTTTTAGGGCTACTGAACTCAGACAATTCTTCTAATTTTTCATCGACTCTGAATTTTCGTCGCTAAAACAAATTCCTCAGCGCCGTTTGGTCTTTCTTCCTCCATTCCTAGGGCTGGAGTCCTACGTTGGCGTTGCATTGTATTTCAGCTCTGTAGTCACTGACTCCACAGCCGGCCTAAGCGCACTGGCCTCAAATGTTTTCTTCTCTATCCACATACAAATTGAATACACTGATTTTTATTAATTGTTTCTTCGAATTCACCGACTTTTCTATATTTTGCACCACAGCTGAAGTAAAATTTTCTTTGATATATGTACATATGTATGCGAGCGTACAATCGATAGTTTCTTTTTGATATGGTCAGCCATTTTTTATAGGGGTTGTAATAGAAAGACTCGATATTCCAAGTATCGAAACAAAATTCAAAAAATTAAATCTGAATATTGGTCTCATTTTCTAATAAATAATTAACACTTTGCACTTTAATAAGTACATCACTAAAGGCGTGCCACATTGCAACCTAAGATAGTACACATTTCTGCGCTTTAAAGCGCAAAATATATCCATATTGCTTTACATATAAAGTCCAAAGTAAGTAAGAAGGTTATAGTGCGACATAGATTCGCAAGAAATGGAGCCCTAGCAAAGGCTAAAACTCATGTTTTATTTGCGTAAAAATATTTGTTTAAAAACAATATTAACAACAAAACTTTCAATAGAAATTTTAGTAAGGTAACGTCACGTCAGATACTTCGGCTGATAAAAAAAGCAGACAAGATTTTTACGTTTTGAAATTTGGAAAATTTGCCTTAAATATTTCAAATATTACTACAAAAAGTTTTATACAAAAAGTTTGCCCAATTCCCTGAGTTTTTAAATTTTGACATTTTCATTTTATTTTCTAATATTTTGTCATACAAATGTCATGGCACGCCATATTGGAAATGCCCAATACAATAGAGGTCTTCATCAAAAGTGATAAACTGTAGACAAACTTGATAAAATGATAAATTTATCATATTGATAAATGAACTGTCAAACTTTGTATGGACATCTATTTAACCAAAGTTTATCACTTTATCAAACGATTTTGGTGGATAACCGTATAAATTTCAGCAAAATTCAACCCTGACAGACTGACAGGTGGTCGATTTTGCACCGAACACATAAAAAGCAAATTGGCACAAAGCGCGAGGTAAGAATGAAACGTAACTAGCCAGATAAGTTAAATATAAACAATTTTGTGGAATTATTTACCGAGGTGCGTTCATGAAAGAATGCGGATAAACTGATAAATTTAAGCAATGTATCCCTTTATCATGAACCAATTAGACTAGATCTGACCAGTTGAGAAGCAGCCATTTGTAATAGCAATTGAGAAAAAAGTGTGTGACGTTCGTAATTTTGAAGTTTGTTATTTCTGTTTTGCTTCTTTCTTCATGTGTATTTTGTCGGTGGTTTATTTCAGTGATTTTTACGCGATTTTCAATAAATTTTTGTGCAAATGTAATTAAAATGAAGTGCGCGGTGATTGGGTGCGAAAACACGTTCAAAATAACAAATTAGTTAGCACAAACATGTGTTGCAAAATTGGTTGCATCTTTTTCTTTATGCTTCGTCTTCATATTCTTTGTTTACTTTTCAAAGAAAATAACATGGCGCCGAAATTACAAACGTCAGCCAGAAAATTACTTTTTTCTTTTGCTTCATCTTGTCAGATCTTGTGTAGTTGGATCATGTCCCTTTATCACTTTATATGAAGACCCCTAATATATCATTACTCCCATTAACCCAAATCGACCCCGTGTTGCCATATGGCAACGCAACATGTATCATGTTCAAGGGCCGGTTGTTCAATGTCTGGTTATCACTACTTGCCGGTTAAAGATCATTATCGACGTTTTCGACATAATGCCATATGACATATGACATGTGATCGATAAAGCCGTCGTTGTATTTAACCGGAGCTTCTACCTCCGATTTGTGCTAATCAGACATTGAACAACCGGCCCTAAGAGGGTGTAAAACAAGAGCCGCTTACTTCGAAATGCTTATATGTACGTTAACTAATTCCTAAAAGGTGTATCTTTCGAAACACATACGCTTCCGTCAGATCCTTGCTGTCTATCGAGTGTAATGCAAGTGTGTTCTTTAAACAAAATTAGAAACCATCAAAATGACATATATTAAGAAGTAAGCATGAATTTATAGAAAGCGTTTTTTTATTTACAATATATGACAGTGACAAAATATTAGTTAAAACACTAGTGACTCTATTAGTAACAAGTAACAATAAAAAACAATCGTGCATGCTATATAATTTAAGTGTTTTTTAAGTCCGTTGCCATATGGTAACACGGGGCGTAATGTGAATTGTTCCTCTTTTTACCAAATTTTGATATGTTCGCTAGCCCAAATTGACCCCATGTTGCCATATGGCAACGCAAAATACCATCATATATGAGACGGTGTAAAACAAAAATCGTTTGTATGTATTTTTGCAGTTTTGAGGTGGTTAACTCATTCCATCTTGCCCTGAACTGCCTAATCATATCATTGTATATTTCATTGTACAAGTGTTGAAGTGGTATACAAATGTAGTTTGTCTGTTCCAGGGAAGACTGGTGGCGTTTTTGCATTCTCATCTGCTATTTCATTACCCTAGATTCCCTTGTGACCGGCCACCCAACAGACATGTAGGCTTTTATCAGCGTCTAGTTTGTCAATGGCTTCCCGGATGCGAAGGACCTTTATGGATGAAATACTTTATGAGGAAACTGCGTAGCGTAGTAAACTAAGGGGTTTAAAGAGTAGTCGTCGAAGTGGACCTCAGCGGCATTCCAGCACTAAAGCGCCATAGAGCAGTATTGGGCTGACTATTGCTGTGTAGCACCAATGCTTCAGAGCAGGTGACAAACCCCAAGTGACTCCCAGCGTTCTTTTGCATGCATAAAGGACGTTACTGGCCTTCTTCTCTCTTTCTTCAACATTGCGCATCCCCAGCTGTTTACTATCCCTAGACTACCCCCAAACACTTTGTGTGGTCTTTAATTGACAGCTCGATGCTACCTAGCCTCGGGGGTCTCCACACTGGGACCCTATATCTTTTTGTTACAAAGCCACTGACCCATACAAATTGACAAAAAAAAACTTCGCTCTGCTGGTGAAACATGTAAAGGACGAAAGCGATGTATAGGACGAGTAGCCTGGGCAAAATGTGATGTGGGTTTATGTTTGAAATGTTTTGCTACTTTTCATACTAAAAATTAACTATCGGGAGAACTATACTACTCCCAAAGTTTTAGTCATATTTTTTCGTTTACTTTAACGCTACTTTTACCCTGTATATAGATGAAACCAAAAAAATGTAAAAAAAAATTAATCTGGGACAATTTGGGTTAACTTTATAATGTACATTTACGATTCGATACGATACAAGAGTTCTGGTACTCGATTCCGAAAAATATCGTTTGAAAACTATCAAGTAAAAAGTATCGATAGCGATTGGCAAAAATATCGATGTGGTATCGTATCGTATCGAAATTCGTGTACCAACCCTACAAAAAATGGCTGACCATATCGAAAAGAAACTATCGATTGTACGCTCGCATATATATATATACATACATCAAAGAAAATTTTACTTCATTGTTAGCTGTGGTGCAAAATATAGAAGAAGTCGGTGAATTCAAAGAAAGAATTAATAAAAATCAGTGTATTCAATTTGTATGTGGATAGAGAAGAAAACATTTGAGGCCGACTGCGGAGTCAGTGACTACAGAGCTGAAATACAATCCAACGCCAACGTGGTTCTCCAGCCCTAGTAATGGAGGAAAAAAGACCAAACGGCGCTGAGGAATTTGTTTTTAGCGACGAAAATTCAGAGTCGATGAAAAATTAGAAGAATTGTCTGAGCTCAGTAGCCCTAAAAAAGCTTGCGACAATATAGTTTTACAAATAAAACAAACACATAAACAAAATCGAATTGCATTTTTTAATTTGGTTTTATGTATTTTTGGATTTTTCGCTGCCATCTATTCACAAATTTATCAATTATTTAGAAGTTAGAATAGTGGTCAGAAAAATCACTAATTATCGTGATATTTTCCAAATAGTTTCATCGCTAAACTCACTTGTACATCACCAACTATATGACATGTATGAGCGAGTGAACATACTGTAAGGCAAATGCACCCATGTGTGTGCAAGAAAGGGATGCACTATCACACGCCCGGAGAAGTGGTTACTTTTTTTCCCAAGCCCATACAAAACTAACCGCTAAACTGACGAAAAGTTTTAGTCAGTTTTCCCAATAATTTAACCGTTAATCATAGGTCAGGCTTCTTGCAAGGTAGTAACAAGATTAGTGGCGTTCTAGTACGCGATAGTTTGTACTAACTATCACGTTTTAGTGTTCTTGTACCCAAAAAACTTGTAAGAAAGGGGAAATAGAGAGCGAAAATTGACAATTTTGAGGAGAAGTTGCTAGTTTTTACTGGATAAATTTTTGTTAGTAAGAACTTGCAAGTAAGAAAAACAGCTGATCGCATGTTGCTGGGTGGAATTAAAACTAATAAAATAAGTGCTTATGAGGTTTTCATGGTTGAAATTAACAAAATAAACCTATTTAAATATAGTATATATGGAACTAGGAACTAGCTGCGAATAAACAACAAATGAATCAGCTGCTCGTAAAACTTGCAAATTATTACTGGTTTTGCGTTCTTGTACTTTTGTGCTATGAGAGCGAGTTCTCAGAAATTAAGTTACTGGAGAGTTACTGGCAAGTTACTGGATAATTTGTAAAAGAACACAACTAATGATAGCATACAAGATTTCGCATTCCCGGCGGCGATGAGATTTCTCAAGTAAAAGTAAACAAAGCCGAATTGTAGGAAAAAAAGAAACTTTCAAACAGTGAAGTTTATCAATTTCTCAATATAAAATTTTTGTCGGGAAACGTGGTTTTATTGCTAAATTGCAAAATATTTGATTTATAAAAAGAACTAATAAAGAAATTGTAAAAAATCGGAGATTTTTAGAAAGTATTAGCACATTTCAGCGCATCTAAATTTTTTAAGGTGTTGTTTACTTTTACTTGAGAATTGCCAAAATCGGTAAAACCCAAGTTAAAAGTTTTTCTAGAGATTCTAACTAAAAATTTTGTAGTTTAGGTGAAACCTTTTTTTTAATTTTTGTAAAAAGTTTGATCCAAAACCTGAGATCCACCACATTTTTTCTAAATCTACCACATTTTTTCCAGAAGCTACCATAGAGAATTTTTAGTAGGTCCGATCACTAGCAGGGTTGCATTATGGCAATACCAATCAAATTTTTTTAATTCATTGGCCACGTTTTCCGTATTTGCATTGGATTTGAGCGCAATGGCTACTGAAAACAAACAAATCAAGGAAAAGAAAGAACAAATTTTGGCAGATGGTAATAACGTTAAACAATTAAGATTTTGCAGAACCAAAATCAAAAGGCGACAAATAAAAAATGCACGCAAAGAACAATTATCTGGCAACACCAGTAAAGTTTTGCGAAGATTTTGTGACGACTGCTAGAAAGGAGTGCTCACAGACTGATGCTAAAAATGTCTCAAAATGTAGACAATTTGGAACGAATTGTGAACACCCCAATTGTGTTTATGCAGCCAATTTTACCCCAAATTCATGAAATAATGTCGTGAATTTGCCCACGCATAAACATAGTAATTGACAACTGCCATTAACAGCCCTATTCCGGTTTTGCAATAGCATGACAATTGATCATCCTTCATTGTCGTGATTTTGTCATTGTCGTTGCACGTTGCTATTCCTAACAAAAAATGACAAGCGAAAAGCTTTTGTCAACTTACCATGCATGGTGAAAAGTTCATTGTTGTAGAAACAGCTGGTCAACGCTATTATTTGCAAAAAATATGAGCGGTGAAACACCAGAAAAGTGAGTATTTGTGTGAAATAGATAAATTCGTATATTTATAACATTTACAAACATTTTAGACGTGCAAAATATGAGCGGACGACGCAGGAGCAGCTGCAATTTTATGTGCAGTTTTGTAGGGAGCATCCGTTGCTGCTCATCTTCCACAAGCACGGCTGCGCAAATAACTAAAATTTGTGCTGCCATTGAAATTAGTTGATTTTTATATTTTTTTCACAAATTTATTAAATCGTCGCACTTTTTAAACCAACACAAACATATGTTTTTGCCTTGTCACCTGCCCAAAAGGTCATGACAATAAAAATGACAATTGGCATGATTCGAGCTTTTGAATTTTGCTGCGAATACCAAAAAGCTGCAATTGTCATTTTTATATCAATTGTCATCGCGGTGAGTTTTGTCAGTGTGGCGGAATAGGGCTGTAAATTTCGTGAGAATTGAGATTTTCTTAGATATTGCTATGTACACGGAGGTCACGGATCTAGAAGATGTGATTTATAATAAAGCATCGCAGTAGGCTCGCAGTAGAAAAGTACCTAGGGTTAGTAGCAGCAGAAGTATTTATCATAAACTTACATACATATGTATGTATTTGCCTTCTAACCCAAAATAGATTTACATTTCGGTGAATAGCAATGCGCGTATCAGTCTCGGCGAAGAGGTGAAATCAATGTCCAAAGTAACATGGAATGATCCCGAGGAGCCAGAAAAGGGTTTCAAGTATACATACATGTTTGACCACGGAGGATTACAGCAAAGTTGCCAATTTGAATTCGGTGCATGCAGTACTCATCGAAAAAGAGGGCGAACCACGTTATATGATTGCTGACATCATTGACGAAGAAAGTGGCTTGGGTGTGGAGAATTTGCGCTATGCCGGTTTGATTGCCGGTGAAACGTCGCAGGCGTATAACGAAATTGTCACCATGTCTATGGTGACTTGCCGTACCATTGGTATCGATTCGTATGTTGTGCGATTGGTTGACCGTGTCATTCAAATTAACAATTCCCACATTATTCTTACTGGTTATACAGCACTGAAAAAGGTGAGTGGGTGTTTTTTACAGGGACCGAACATAACAGTTATTGATGAAAACTGTCATGGAAAACTTCGCTATGAAGGATATGTTCTACAACTAAGTGAAACATACCAATCGATTTCGTTTTGCACCGAGACTCAAATTTGAAAATAAATTTTTATTTGCAATTTTTATGCAAAATTTAAAAAAATAACAATTATATTTAATTTTTATATTAGAAATCCAAAATAACAATTATTTTTGATTTTTATATTATATGGCTTAGATAACAGTTATTGAAGAGTTTTATTTATAAAAGTCATCAATAAAAATCAGTCAGTGACTTTTACTTTTAAAAGTCATTAATATAAATCAGTGACCGACTTTTATTTTTTAAATCAATCGTATAAAAGTCATTAACATTTTTCGCAGTTAAGAAGGTGTTGGAAAACAAAAGTTTACTACGACTTATTCAAATGACTTTTATAAGTATGATTGAAAAAATAAAGATCAGTGACTGATTTTTATTTATGGCTTTTATAAATAAAAGTCTTCGATAACTGTTATTTAAGACATATAATTTAAAAATCAAAAATAACTGTTATTTGCAGATTATTTAAATAAAAATCAAAAATAACTCTTATTTTCGATTTATAAAATAAAAGTCAGAAATAACGGTTATTTAAAGAGTAATTAAATAAAAATCAAAAAATAATTGTTAAAGAGTGATTTTTTTAATAAAAGTTGTAACTGTTACGGTCCCTGGTTTTTTATATTCAAAAAAGTCTGCTGTTTGGAGTATATCTATTTGGACGCAAGGTTTACGCTTCCAAAAGCCAATTAGGTGTTGTACAAATCATGATACATAAAGAAGTTAGTTCCATTGTCACTTTTTCGTCGCCATATTAACAACCTGACAATTAAGCAGATTGTGACATTTCGTGCTACCATCACCCAATATCTAAAATCCTTCACATTTGTTTATTTAAAATCAATTTCAATAAGCAAAGGGTTCAGTTCGGTTATTTGTACATTTATTTTGGGTTATTGTGTCCAAACTCGTAGCCCGAATCAAAAAATTTTAACAATCACGTGCGGTAAAAGGATTGAGCAATTGTCAAAAATCTGCTTTTTATTCAAAAAGTGTTTATTGAAACTACCTTCTTTTTTGTATCATGGTACAAATTATGTACAACAATGGTGTCACACATAAGACTGACCTCCTATTATGAATTCGTACGATGCACGATAGACGCTTGCATTCTGTTATTCTCTATTACGAATCGATGATGTATGAAATTAACGTAGCTGATTTGTACTGGTTCACAATAAAAAGTGAACAAAAACCACAGCCATTCACAACAATACATCTGTCGGGCGTATGAAAACGATAATACGAGAACCGATTTCATATGATACGCTTGCAAGCGTTTATCGTCTATCGTATGAAAATTCATTATAGGGGGTGAAGGTTTGTTAATGTTAATAGAATAATAATAGATTGTCGCTTAAACATATCGCTCACGATCTTCAAAAGTGACACAACATACAATTTGACATTTTTGAAATCGTGGAATAAAAATGTACACGGAGCTTTTATTTAAACCTTCACCTTCCCTCTATTTTGAAAAATCGTGTGATTTACGCTATCGTTCTTTTTCAGTCGTAAATTTCGGATAAAAATGAAAAGATGGTGCTTTGGTATGAAGAACAAACGACCGTACTGCTTTTGGGAGTAAACGTACTCCTTTTTATTGTAATGTACTCCCTTGTACTCCCAAACAAAAATTTCCGGAAATGTACTCCTTTCTTAGTTTTGTGCTTCTTTTGTACTCCTTTTTCCAGCTATTAATATTTTATCATATACAGGGAGTAAAATAATAACTGTTGCACAGGTTTTATTGAAAAATTTAAGGAAACTTGATAGATTTTGCGAAAAAAGTAGTTTATTGTTAATTATCCACAGATTTTACTTAAATTTTATTAATAAGTTTTTAAATTTTAACCTTCATTTGCGTTTAAAAGCGGTAAACATTTTGAGAGAAGAGCTCAAGCGGCACGCAAGTCTTCGTCGGCTACTTTGTTACATATCGTCACTAGACACAAATAAAGGCGCGAGCTCAAAAAATAACGGCGAAAAAAGACGCATAAAAAAACTTCAGCGTCAAAGACATACTTCGTCGAAGTTTTTCATAAGCATCTTTTTTCGAAAAATTTTTTACGCGCCTTTTTTCGCCGTCAAAACACTAGCGCGCCTTTATTCGTGTGTAGTGACGATATCTTCTGTAACCATAGGCTAATTTCCTCCATTTGGCTCCTTTATACTCCGTCTTTTGTCCAACATAAGGCCTCATACCTAGCAATCGAAAAGACTCGGAACACGTGACTAGGAGGCCATTCATTCGACCAACCCTATACCTATACAGTTTTCTTTTTGTTTTTATACAAAATCTAAGAAAAAATACACTTGAAAACAGCATGTACTTATCTCCCAAATCTGGCAAATGGAAGTAAGGATTAAACTTTTAAAATTAATTAATACCAAGTCCCCACCAAAATGTTAACCATCTCAAATCGAACTTAACCACATCACTAACTATTGGTGTCCACACTGCGGTTTGAGGTTTATAAAACAGTACAAATGTAGAGAACAGTGTTCGGAGCTCCAAAACTCGATTCAGGACTAAATCGCTGCAAAAATCAGAGCAAAAACAATTTTTCCGTATTAGATTGAATTTTTTATTTTCGTTTCCGACAATTTTTTGACTTAAATATTTTCTATTCATGCAAAAATAAGAACGCGAGGCAATGTAATACCATGTCCCCACCAAAAAGTTAACCATCTCAAATCAACTTAACCACATCACTAACTATTGCTGTCCACACTATGGTTTGTAGTTTAGGAAACAGCTGTTTCCGTCTTGTTTGTTTACATTTGGGGTGTTCACAGTTCGTTCCAAATAGTGTCTCAAAATGTAGACGTCTACATTTTAAGACGTTTTCTAACCGTAAAATCTGTGGTGTTATTGTTTCCCATACAAAATTGGAAAACGACGCCGTCTACATTTTGTCACACTCAAAGGTATGTTTTTTACGCGTCTACATTTTGCAACCTCGCAGCAGGGTTGCACTATGGCAATACTAATCGCATTTTTTTTATTTATTGGGCACGTTTTCTATATTTGCATTTAATTTGAGCGCAATTTCTGATGAAAAGAAATAAATCAAGGAAAAGAAATAAAAAATATTAGGAATTGGTAATTAAGTTAAATAATTACAATTTTTCAGAAACAAAATCGAAAGGCGACATATAAAAAAGCACGCAAAGAAGAAATGTCTGGCAACACCAGCAAAGTTTTGAGACGATTTTGCGACGACTGCTAGAAAGGGGTGCTCACAGTTTGATGCTAAAGATGTCTCAAAATGTAGACGTCTACATTTTCAGACACAATTTGGAACGAACTGTGAACACCCCAATTGGCAGAATATTGTGTATGAAGTGCAATATTAGTTATCAAATCATAAAAATTGTGTTCTTTTTCATAAATATTTTCACTTCGGTGGAAGTAATGGAAGAATTGTTCGACTTAAGGCGGCAATTATTGAGAAGATTTCTCATTGCGCAAATGATTCTTAAACTAGCTTGTGTATGTGACTGCGCTTCAATAAGGTCCTGCTGGACGAAGGTGTTATACTATCTTTTTACTAATTTATTCAGTTAAATTAATTTGCATATATGTATATGAACGTAACCCAGATCCGTCGCCAGACATTCTGGGAAGTCGATTGCCAGCTGAATTCGGAAGTAACTATTTTTTAAGAGTAACTTTCGAATGAATCGTAAATCCTTCAGAAAATTGTGTCATATGTTGATTGGTATGGAAAGAAGAAATACCCACTATCGGAAAGCAATTGTGTTGGAGAAACGAGTTGCAATTGCATTGTACGCGCTTGGCTCTTCCGCAGAATACCGCACAATGGCAAATATGTTCGGAGTTGGTAAAAGTACTGTCGGCCGCATATTAATTGAGTTCTGCCATGAGGTTTGGAAATTTTTGTGGCCTTTATATTTAAAAAATTTTCCAATGACCGAAGTTAAGTTAAGGGAATTCATAAATGGCTTTCAATCACTAGGTTTCCCTCAAGTCTTAGGAGCCATTGGTAAGAGATTCAAATTTTTTACTGTGGAACTGTTGTAACTTTAATTTTTCAGATGGATGTCATATAGAAGTTCATCCAGCAAGAGAGGATGCAATTGACTACCACAATTACAAAGG
>NW_023458573.1:302358-309610 GCF_013731165.1 Rhagoletis pomonella
CCCACAGATAACTGGGACCCAATTCTGGTAAATGTATGTTCCGCAACATTGCCAGAAAAATCGTTACTACTATGGGAGCAATCGCTTCCATCCCAAAAAAAAAATTCCGACATGGCAACAAATAAAACATTTTCTCACTACCCAGTACGAAATAGCAGAGAGGGTAGATACAAAATTATCAAAACCTAAAAACACACAAAATGATCTACATAGAACCTTCAATATACCCCAAGCCAGAAATTCCAAATCACACAATAGAAGCTTCAATAGATCGCAATCATACATAACAGAAAATAAATATGCGTCATGCGAATTGTGCAAAGAAGTCATAAATTAAACTCTTGCGAGAGATTAAAAAAACTACCAATTATCGAAAGAAATAAGTTTGCTAGAAGCTCTAGCTTTGTACTAATTGCTTATCACAATCTCATAGGTTTAAAGACTGTGGGAGCAAACTTAACTGCGTATATAGCCAAAGGAGACATCATTCGATGCTCCACATAACAAATTTTACAAGCACACCCCAAAAAAGCTTGAACTCTTGCCCGAAGACCCCAAAACGCAGGACCCCGAAACTCTAACAAAATCTTCAAATTCATCCTGATTTCCCCCAACGTGGATGAAAGAACAGAAGCACACGCTATAGTTCTACCGCAACTTATAAATATGCTACCTAGCCATGCAATAAACCCGAAAAATCTACAAAAAATCGCTCATCTCAATTTAGCGGATCCCAACTGCCACACCCCGCGCAAGTTGATATCCTATTAGGCACTGACCTAATACCCCAAATCATGCTTGAAGGCATCGACAAAATTTCAAACACTTTATTACCCCAAAATACCATCTACGATTTTAAGCGGCGAAGTAACAGAAAAGATAGCAGTATTTACAACGCGAGTGCAAGGTATTCCCAGCCTCAGTTCACACGTAAGAATTCGAAAGTTAGAAGACCTTCCCCCATACGAATCGCCACCCCAGGTGACCCAAACCCTAACCACAACAGGGTCCCCAAAAAAGAATATAATAAAAGCAAACTAATCAATCGCAAATCTTGTCAGCCTAGAATTTAAACTTCCTCAAAAAACCGTTAAGTCGATAGAACACCAATCAATTCCCAATAAAAGAAAGGTAAATCCTACCATCTTTGGCAAACCTTGTGGGCCCCGCAGGATTGCTTTCGTCAATTATGACACAAGCATGTTTAAAGTAAAAATCACGCATCTGCTAATACAATGACTCACAATAACCCCCATAAAGCAGTCGTGCATTGATAAGCAATAAGTCGCTGGCACACACGAATTTGACTTTGAAGAATTCACAACATTATTAACCCGAATGGAAGCCGTTCGTTATTCACGGCCCCTCTTTGCGCTCTCGCAAGATCCCTCCGATTTCACAGCCCTCACCCTTGGGCATTTTCTTAGAGGAGCTCCACTTCTGGCAATACCCGAACGAGACGAGCAATCGTTATTTCTAATGAATCGATGGGAAGGATTAAAAATTCTCCATCATGAATTCAGTCGCCAACGGAACGAGGATTATCTATCTTCTCAAAAGATAAAACTAAAATAATATTCAAGAATAGCGCCTCAGTAAAATAAAAGGCTACATCGCACAGTGTTTCGACTATATCGAGGAAGGTAGAAAAAAGTCATGGTGACAGTTGATAAAAAAGAACCAGTTGGACTTAAAAAGAGAAAAGTAAAAGTCATAAATACCAAATTTTACATTATTTACTCACCCCCCTTCTTCAAGAATGATAACGGTAATCGGCGCGATACCGACTAATCAGTTAGGTGCCTTTGGCGATTAACCCATTAAAAAAAGTGTTTCTTTTTCAACTGAAATCAATTATTTAAATGTCGTGGAATATTCAGGTGAAGGTGTTTATCATTTATTTGGTACTTTCCTATTTTCTTACCAAAAAATTTACTTTGAAATGTAGGTGCTAAATGTTATTAGTAAAAAAAGTGTGAGTACCGGTCCGTCAGGTCTTGAAATTAGACGAATGTTTTGGAGAATTTTATGTAGTTTTCGAATATATAATTTGATCTTTGCGCGCGACTTCGCAAATATATATAATTTTTGATTTTCTAAATTTTTGATTTTCAGCTTCTTTTTGCATAATTTCGCGAAAAGAATTTTTCGAACAATGAAAAAATTTCACCAAATATTGGGAAAAAGCGAGTATTTATACCAAAATCATTTTATAGTATAACCTTTGTTTTCTGAGAGTGGAAAGCAGGAAACAAAATTAACCAAAATTCCATCACATTTAATGACTGGGCCCACATTTTTTGTGAGTTTTGGACGTTATAATGATCTAATCTTCCCAATATTTTATATCTAGGTTTTTATAATAAAATAAAGACCACAAACTAAATTTCATCGAAATCGGATGAGATTTATTGTTTCCGCCCACAAGAGTAAAGGGCGTGGCAATTATTCCATCTTTGCAAAATTTCATAATTCTGTATTTCTAAGTAAAACTAGAGCACATGTCAAGTTTCAGTGAAATCGGTGCAGGTGTGCTATTATTTCCACCTACCTCCATATAGTCGAAACATTGTGCATCGTGGCCTCGATGATCACGTAAGAATGTTAAACGTGCGCACGCAAAACGTTATCTTAATCAGAGCGCTCGTCAAACTTTGTTTTCAGTCAAAAGCAATAACCGAAACCGCAAATGAAAGAAAACCACCTCACATTCAAAAAGAAAAGAACGTTTATCAATGTACCCGATTAACCCACTAATCGTCGGCTAACCCCATGCAGTAATTTGCACCCAACATTAAAGTCGTTTCTCTCTACATCGCAGCCCACACGGCGATTGTTGCGGTTTATTCCGCCGCCCACATCCTTTGCGCATTTGCCAAATTTTCCGGAGTATGCCTCCACAGCAATGAAAACAGGTGGAACGAGCACATGGACATTGCCTAGAATGCCTTTCGCCCTCACACTCAACGAGGGACTGTACCTCAGGTGGATTCTAAATTTGCCCCCGTCAGCCCCACACGCTTCTATATAGCTTCGTCTGGCGCGACAATGGATCTCCGGCAAAGGCTCGTCGATATCAACTGATGTGCTTGAACTGATATAAAATTATATTTGAGTATGCAGTCTGGTTGGAGTGATAACAATCATGATCCTTTTAAAATCACCTGAATGATTTCTTTTCCACATACTGCTGTCGTACGAGATGAAACTGACGTGGCATAAATCGATTGATTTTTATGTTGTAGTGATATCCATGCAACATCGTTTGGTGGTTTTCGCAGTTGACTACTTGACTAGGTGTTGTTGTTGAAGAGATTTACTTCACATGCGTATATAGACGATGACTATAACGAATTTGTATTCTAGAACAGATGGTATTTCCATTTTTAATATCCACACATGATTGAAATTTGGAGATGCTCAGAGGGAAATATTGGCCGAGAGCTGTGTTTATTGCCAAAACTGCAGCACACGGACTTATTTCAATCATAGTCCCATTATTTAAGTAGGAATTGGTAGCAGATTGAATAAGTCGTATCGATCATGCTCTACCAGAGGCAATGTGATGCTAAATACAACATGCTTTTCTGTAAGTCCTCCCTTAACCTTCATGAGTTGGTATAGCTGCAGTAAATCTTCTTGGTTTACAGGCAGTTCCAATGGTGCTGATAAGTGAAGTTTGATTTTGTTTACTTCGACTTGCAATTGGCTGGGCGTCAGCAAAAGAGGACTTATTCTTCCGTGATTTGTATCTATTAGAACGGCTAATGTTACAGATTGTATTCTTTACAAATTGGCTGCCATAAGTGTGAGTTGGATGGATAATGAGGAAAAGATTCGAAATAATTTTTCTTGGTATGTCTCATGCCTGGCGTTGTTGATACTCTAGAATATTTGACTGACTTGTTGATCAATGAGGTCGAACTTCCTCTTGACCGCCTTTTGATCCTGCTTCAGAATGTTGATGGTTGAGTCCACAATGGATGTTTGATTTCTGATCAGGTGCAGCAGATGTAGTTCATTTTCCTTAAGGTCTGTGATTGCTTTGGACATTTGTTCTACATATTCTGTGTCCAGTACTCCAAACAAACTGCATCAATGGCACCTCGCCTACGCAGATTACATTTTACTATTGCGTTTCTAGCTGCGACGCTTTTTCAGTCTGTTCAAGATGTGCTACCAAAGAAAGACATGAGCTTTTTTGTGCGATTTCTTAACATAAATGGCGCAGGGCCCTTGGTCCATTAGGCAGCGCTGCTATTTCTTGTTATTTATAATTAAGATTTTTAAATTGGTTCGCAAGATATACGTGATTAAAAGGAACCAATTTTTGCCTTAAGCTGAATAACGGTAAATTGCAAATATTTCGAAACCGTATCTAGAGAAAAAAAAAAATTACCCGAATTTCGGAATCACCGAGCGATTCTACATAGAAATTGGATAGTGGCGTCCGGAGAACAAAATAGTATAAAGGAAAGTCGAGATTCTTTGTACGCGGTAATCTCGAAAACTACTGAACGGATTTTGACGAGATTTTCTCTAATATATTCTGTATCGATAAGAGAGTGACCTTTTTAATTTGGAATTGTAATAGGGTTGCCAACTGTTAAGAAAATTGCTATATTCAATTCTAATAAGCGTAGTAGTCAGTTCTGCACCGTCACTGTCAAATGAAAAGACTTAGCCTCTGGATGTGTAATAATGTATTATTTTTCTAAGTAGGGTTGCCACCTGTTTAAAAACTATAAGATCTTCACCGTTCGTTGGATAAAAAATGAGATACCAAAAGAAAGTGCATGGCCTTCGCATGTATACATAGTATAAAGGAAGACGAGATATTTTAACCACGCTACTGAACGGATTTAGACAAGATTTTTTATGTATATAATAAACGAAGTACATGATGACATATGATTTCTTTCTCCAAATACGTAAATGTACATTCATATGCATACATTCAGCGCGTGGCGAAGCCTCGCGCATCCGTGGTCGGCTAGTATTAAATATAAATAAGAGCATAAGATACGAATTTTTTGTTTTGAATAAAGACTCTCTGCTGAAGACGCGAGAGCGTTGAAACGCGTAGGAGGGTAAAAGGAAAATTTAATTTTTCGCTTTTAACTCTATTGGCCGAAGCACCTCCAACCCAGCAAACATAATAAGTAAGAATTTGGCCCAAATAATTATGACTATTTTCAGATTTCTCTTTTTTTACTTTATTTGGTGCTAGTTATACAAATACGTCAAAATATTTTAAATTAAATGTACGTATGAATTGATCTCCAGTTTCAGGGTCGATTACCAAACTGCGCTTCGATCGACTTTTGGTCACGGAAGTAAAGTCTGATTTTACTTCCACAGATTCATGGATTCATGGAAGTTATGTCCATGATAGTTGTATATTAAATGAGCCGCTCACTGCACAAATTGTTGACCTCCATTTTTTTTTTTATCTTAAATTTTAGAGTCAAAGCTGGAAGTCCGGTGCAAAATTAGTCAAATAAATGGTCAATATTCCGAAATCCCAGACTATTTATATATAGATAAAATAATAAGATATAAGATTTTGGTAGCACAAGCGATGAATTGAAATTTGTTTACATTAAGGTAGCCAATTTTCGAATATTTTCGAAGCTGTTGTTTAAACCCGATCAAAGGAACTCTTATGACTTATCAGGTTATTTTTTACCTTTGTGCTTTATTTTTAAAAAATGTTGAATGAACTGTCGGTTATTCGGTCGGTCGGTGAGAGTTAAAAATGATGGCTATCAGCCACCGGTTAAGAAACAAACCAAACTCTTCGGCGGGATTCTGAAATCGATAAGGCATCCAAGTTATCGTTAGAGTCCCAAGTAAATATCGAACAATTTTTATCGAAGGTGGCTTTAGAAAAGGTAATCGAGAAAACTTCATTTGAAATCGATGAAGAAGACGAATTGGACATTGAAATTGAGGAAGAATGGGATAAGGACTTGCTCGAGTTTTTTAAGGAAAATTCGAACACAAACACTTCTTCAAAGAGTTCTGAATTCTGAAAGTCTCAAAATCTGCATAAACTGTAAAATAAATCCATGTGAAATTGTATTTATTCCCCGTGGTCATGTAACATTATGCGAATCCTCATCAACTTTTCAACTTTTGATCAACTTTTGAAGCGCGATTAGATTTGTTTAAAGGCGTTCGTAATATGTCAAAATGTAAGGGTCAAATCGAAAAATTGTCTCGCCGAACATGTTCGGCGTCCTTGAAAACATATTGTAAGACCTTAGAAAAATTCAATTTTGTGAGGGATTTCGTGTGCGCACGGATTAAAGGATGAGTAATTTTAAGCACTTGAGTCGGAGGCACAAAACGTACACGCGAGACCTCTTAATGTTAATTTTTTACCCCCAAATTTGCAGGGGATAGTTTTTAGCGATTAAGGAAGCTGAAAAGTCAAGAGCGTCAAAAAAGAAGCCATTTAATTTTTTTCTGGTCAGTGTAATGTACATATATAGTGCAAATGAAAACAAATCTAGTTAGCTATTTTAGCAAGGCGAATTCATGTAAGGTACTAAAGCCGCTGAGCTTTTCGCCTCGGTGATTATTTATGTCAAAATTATGTTTTGTTGTAAGAATGAAAATGAATAAATGACATATAAATCAGCAAAATGAATAAAATGAAATGAAGTTAATGTTAGTTCAGGACTTTTTCGGGGCTAGTTCCGGAATAACACGGGATCATTTCTTGACTTGTTCAAGACTTTTTCTGATTTAGTTCGGTAATAGTTCAGGACACAGATGTTTACACATAAAATTTTACCACGTGATCGGTTTCCGATAATTCGTTTTTTATAATAATTTGGCTAATTCCCATTCATTGGACCCTGAAGCCGGTCGTATTTTTCTGCTTAAAAATTACTTGTTTTGTTTAAAGACTTACTGGAATTATTGCTTGCCAATATTCTTCAAGGGGATTTTCCAAATCTATAACAATAATTCTGTAGTTGGGGGCGCTTTTATTCGTCCTAAGATACATTTTTGATCCCACGTTGGTTATGTACTGAAAATATTTTAGGAAATGTTTCGCTTTAATTTATTTTTTTAAATTTACTTACCTCGTAGTCATTTTCAAACACGTCTATCACCTTGATAACCTTCAGGGATGATATTACATTTTTTGTCTCGCTTAGATCAATATAATAAAGGAGATTGTCACGACAACCTTTAACTATAGGCATTATCAAATACCTGCCGCAATCGGACACAAGTG
>NW_023458573.1:309710-311988 GCF_013731165.1 Rhagoletis pomonella
AATAATTTAAGAATTTCGTGAACTAGTATATAGCATTCTCCGACACTTTGAAGAAAACTTCAATCGTGATTTCCCGAAACCTGCCGAAAGTTACATGCAACGATCTTTTATCCAGGCGACGATACAACATTTAGCTAAAATATGCATCTAAATAAATTATAATTGTTATTATTTTCGCAGTTGAAGTATATGCCAGGCGAGTAACGGTTAAATACATACATATGTAAGTATACCTAAATTAGCACGTTGAGCTTGTAT
Organism: Rhagoletis pomonella; assembly: GCF_013731165.1. Lineage (NCBI taxonomy): Eukaryota > Metazoa > Arthropoda > Insecta > Diptera > Tephritidae > Rhagoletis > Rhagoletis pomonella. The sequence goes on from NW_023458573.1 coordinate 309,969, forward strand.
AATTATCTCTCTCTAATGCATTAATTCCATACACCAACGCCCGACGCAGTTATGTCTTTATTTAATAACGGCTCTATGACAAAATATTCAAGAAATATATTCTAAGATTTTTATTTACTTCATTTCGTACATTAATATTGACCTAATTTTTTTTATAAATACTTGGAATAAATATTTAATAAAAAACTATTTCACTAAAGCTTAAACAACTTTTAGTTGCTTGGAGCTAATTTTGGAAAGCTTCATGAAATATTTTCATAGACGGTAAATGCAATCCTGGGTGCATCGTTAATGAGCTGAAAAACCAAAACAAATTGAATGTGTGGAATGGAGCCTTTTGAAATGGCCTTTACAAACGGCAACGGAATGCCTTCCATTTAGCATATTTCCGGGTTAAACCTTCAGAAAGTTACAAAAAAACAACATTATTTTCTATTTTTATTGTTATATATTTTTGAAATAAAAATACTCCACCTTGTACACCAGAAAATTTCTTTAAACCATCTTGCGCAGCAGTTTGTTTATATTATCTTCGCGGTTACCGAAATCACCAACCTCAGCGTAGGGGCCACAGTAAGTTGGAGGCTTTCTTGAAGTGGGATCCAGCAGTGAATATTTCGTGCGCCAAATAATCAACGCACTGAATATCGCGCGCTTTGCTCAATTTGCGTTCGATCACAAAGTTGTGAGAGTTTGGGACACGTTGATGGTTGTGCTTGACAATTCCACGTTTGTAGATTAATTCAGGAACTGATTTAAGATTTGGATAGCCCCATGTAATACAAGGTTCGGCAACCCGTAGCATATTAATGGTTGCCTTGTTCAATTCGATGAACTAACCGTTGTTAATGTCGAGAAGACGGAACCACAGTAAAACTTTACGCACTTTTGGTGCAACTTTGTTGATACCGCAGATACAGATCACAAAAGTCATTCTGCGGGCACGTAGAATAGGCCGCGTTTCTTTGCCAGACGGCGCTACTTCATCTCACGGCATCCATCACGGAGATATTTTGCTTGATATTTCTCAGCATGCATCAAGTTTTCACCCTGGCGGAGTGCAATCACAGCAGAGCGCTTTAGTTTACGCTTGATCAGGGTAGCACGTTTGCTGACCTGCTTCTTGTTTAACTTAAGCTTCGACTCGGGGACAGCAGGCAGCTTCCTGGAAGGTAGTTTTCCCTTTTCTTCGGGCTTCTTACCGACCGTGGTGGCAGTCATCTTATCTTATCACTTAGCACGTTAAAAAGGCGAAAAAAAAGTTCGCCAAATATTTGGAGTACATCTTAAATAACGCCACTCGATTTATAACATTTCTATTAAACACAATTTAATTTAATTAATTACTTTTTTAATACATAGATATGCTGCAACCAGGCACTTACTTTCCCAAATTCCATCTTGCTTATCGGCATAATTTTCCAAATGTGCCTGAGCTGCTACTTCATACTAATAACTTCATTTTCCAACTGCGCCTTCTTTGTTGCCTCAACATATCCTAAAAAGACATAAAATTTACATTAGGCAATAGAAATCGTAAAAATTAGCAAATAACACGATTGAGAGAATACAAAGGTTGCGAGAATCGTTCTTTGCATGACGTCACTTTGGTGCAACTTGTTTACATTTTCCTTGCAACATTTTTTCTTCTTCTTCCATTCTTGCTCACGTTTTGGCATTTCTCTCTCGCAATTGCACCAGTGTGACGTCACACAAAAGTTATTCTCAAAAATCCTCTCTGATCGGCGCAATCTTGTATTCTATCATTCTTGAGCAAATAAAATACTAGCTTCATTTTGTTTTGTTGTCAAATTTCTGAGAAATGTGAATTCACCTTGATGCAATACAGAAAGAACAAGGACCAGGGATGTAATTTTAAGTATTCATTGGCAATGCGCAGAGCGTTCCGAGTAGCAAAACTAATTTGTATCAAATATAACATTAAACGGTGGTTCTAATACATTTTTTAATATTATTAATCAGAGTACATACATTATATGGTATTTATTTCAAAAATTAA
>NW_023458573.1:312088-319423 GCF_013731165.1 Rhagoletis pomonella
GTTCATCCAGCAAGAGAGGATGCAATTGACTACCACAATTACAAAGGCTGGTACTCAACCGTACTTTTGGCTCTAGTAGATGCAAGGTACGTTTTTATGTGAAGTACTTTTGTTCTGGTTATAGGAAAATTTATTTTATTCTGTAGATGTCGTTTTATATATATTAATGTCGGCAGCCCAGGCCGTTGCAATGATTCAGCAATTTTTGAGAGCTCCCATTTAAAAAACGAGTTTCTACAATGCAGTTTGTACAAAGATATGAGCAAGCAAATATCCGGGGTCAACTTTCCAGTCGTGTTACTAGGTGACTCTGCTTTTAAGTTAGATGAGCATTTAATGAAGCCGTTTCCATTTAACATTGACCAATCATTGCAACAAAAAAAAATCAATTTTGCCCTGTCAAAATGTCGAAGAGTTGTAGAGAATGCTTTTGGCCATTTAAAGGCCAGGTTCAGACGGGTTGGAAAAGGTTTGGACAACCAGATGGTAAACACCACATCAATTATAAAGGCATCTGTATTTTGCACAATTTCCTTAATGAGGAAAATGATGAAGTCAATGAAAGATGGATTTCCGCACAGCAAACTGAAGAACAAAGTCGACATCGGCCAGAAAGTACTCCCAACAATTATGGAAATTTTAATTCGAGAGCACAGGAAATAAGACAAGCATTCGTTTCATATTTTGGTACGTATTTTATTAATTCTGACGACGCAGAAATTCAACAAATGCATTTTTCATTTCTGAGACATCGCTGACATATCGTTCCAACAACACAAATCGTTTTTCGTCCGCCTGACGCATTTCCTCTGTTACTTTTAAAAAGTCATGATGAACTTCCTCCATCACTGCTACTGCAGTTTTTTTCTTTCTTTTTACAGATTCACTGGTGGAGGGCCCGTTACAGGATTCTACAAGGGAGCACTGAGAATTGAGAACTGGAGTACCAGTTTGTGACTCTCCATCAGTGTCACATTCAATAAGATATTCTTCAGTAATGGTGTAGTCCAAATCATCTGAAAATATATAATTCGCACAAAAAATTATTTAAGCCTATTCCGGTCCGACGTATGCCATTCGCACGAATCTAATCCTTCACTCTCGCTTGTTACGACAGTGCAAATCAGATTATTTCCGTAATAGGTATGACTAATAAAAGTACACCTATTATGCTATCCTCTTGCAGCGCAACTGCATCAAAGCTCTTATGTGCACCGAGAACTTCGTGGACTGCCCCATAATGCTTCCACTCTGATGGAGAGCCACCGGATGGACCAATTTTCGCCTTTTCTTGTCTATGGAGATAATAAATGAATATCTATGCTGATATAAATTCAGTACTTACCTGTTTTTTTTGATAAATTGTGAAGCTTTGTCTTCACTTCAGTGGCAGTGATATTATGGCCACTATTATCCAGCTCGACTGCCATTTCTTCATAAATGTGGCCATTCTTCCTTACCGACCGCAGCTCTGGCATTTTTTCTCGCCATAACTCAATCAGGAGTTCTTCTGCGGCATCGCTCCACAAAATACGTTTTCTTTGCTTTCTGTCGCCATTGTTTATAATTTGAATATGCATTTGAATGTGACATTTTGAAATTTTAAATCAGCTGTAGTGAACGTATTTTTTGAATTTTAACGATAACAACTCACAGATGGCGGGAAAAACACAGGGTTGTATCAGATTTTCAACGTGGTTTTGAGTTGGTTATCTTGTAACCATCTCAATGAAATGGTTAAGTGCTGTCATTTTTATATGGCGAAACCACACTAATTCAAGTGGGTTATCGGGATAACCAACTCAACAGCCATAACTACGTGGTTAGCCCCGGTGGGGACATGGTATAAGGATAATATGTTACATATTTAGGTAATTTTTAGCATTTTCTATAAGGAAGAACATTTCTAACACTTAATTTTTTAAAGAGCAATAGGAGCTAAACCCCTTCTACTTTATATAAATTCCATTCTACATATCGTCGAAGTTTTTGCAAAACCGCCCATCGCCCAATTGCAAAACCGCCTATCTTACGGCGCTCAAATTTTACAGGAGAGCGAAAAAACCGTTTATTCTTTGAAGGCATTGCAATGATAGGCGGTATTTTCTCTAGCTATTATTTTACAAATCTGTTGTTTTAATAACGATCTAACGATTTTTATGCATAAATCTCGATGCTTGGAGTTCAGGGTTACCAAATCTCATTTTGCCACAATGGCGATTTAGGCGGTTTTGCAACTGGTCGATGGGCGGTTTTGCAAAAACATCGACGATATATTTTTTAACAACTTAAGTAAAGTTCTGCATCCGCCAATTTCTACAGCCATACATCAAAAAAAATATAGAGGTTACTTCATTGACGCATTGGTATGAAAGAATACTTTCTAACAGTAAAATTTGGCTAACTTTCATTTTTTTTACTGAAACCGGTTGTGAACACTTAAAAAACGGCCCTAAGATGGGCATAACATGAATGAGAAAAATGGAATAGATTTGAAGCCAAGCGGACTGAGGAGTAGATTTGAAATTTTTTTCATAAATCGGAGTAAATCAGATCTGATCTTAGTGAAGTCCAAACACTAGTAGGGAACATAGTTTTTACATTTTATCGCTAATGACCCAAAGATGGCGGGTTGTATCAGACTTTCGACGTGGTTTCGAGTTGGTTAGCTTTTAACCATCTCAGTGAAATGGTAAAGTGCTGTCATTTTTATATGGCGAAACTATGCTAAATCAAATGGGTTATCGGGATAACCAACTCAACAGCCATAACTACGTGGTTAGCTCTAGTGGGGACATGGTATAATAAAATTAGAGTAAACTATTTATAAAGTTAGCAAAAAATAATTTTTTTCGCAAAATCTTTAAAGGACTCTTTTATTTTTCGAAAAACCTTTGCGACAGTTATTATTTTACGCCCTGTACTTTTCCATTCATATTGTGGAAAACACTACTTAGTAAGTAAAGTTAAGTGTGCAGGGCGCTCGGGTATAAAAATCAGAAAAATTATAAAATAAGAAAATTGCCATACATTCAGGAATAGCCTGGAATTCTTTTGTAGGATTTAGTTATTTATTTTTAACATTTATTGTTGCTTTGAAAAAAAAATCTATGATATCCGTGTTTGTTTGTACCTAAATAATAGTAATTTGTAACAATAAATTGCACAAAAAAATAAAAACAAAAATTGTACTCCTTTTTTAAGTTCTGTACTGCTTTTTTTCTATCGAAAATAGAAATGTACTATTTTCTCTGTTTCAGAATCTGGCAACCCTAGTTACAAAGAACAGAAATGCCGTTAAACGAGATGCGATTGTCTCGAAAATTAACGAGATGCTTGAGGTAAGTGAATATTGTTACCCGAGCTTCACCAAGTACTTCTTTTAACATAATTTTAACGTGCTTATATTGCTTATTACAGGATTGCCCGCGTGTTGCTTTTGATGCTTTTGCGTCTTGCTTTTAGATTAATTTATTAGCACATTTTTGAGTTAAGAATGGTCTAATTTTCCAGCCCAACGCCTCAATTATAGATGCATATGTAGTTCCGCAAGTCCTTGACACCCTCCAACCTTTTAACGTACATACAGTTGTAATAATAAACAAAAGACAAACAGCCAAAAGTGGTGAAAATATCGCACTCCTATTATTTTGTGGACCCATACATGTATATGTAAGAATTGTGTACACCATCTCCTACTATTTCAATTAAATGAATACAAAAAATATGAGCGTTGGTTTTTATTTAAAAAAAGACTTGCTAACAAGGTAAAAAAATAGTAAGGGTATTCATCAAACCTTATAAATGCATTGTAAACCGTATAAACTTATAATTGTGTAAACCTTATAAATGAACTGTCAAAATTTTTATGGAAACTCGTTTACACATTTCTGATAAATTTATCCAGCGATTTTACTGAATAAACTTGATAAACTGAAGACAATGCAACTCTGTCGCAACTCTAGCTATGTTTTCTTAGGCAATAATCGGGATCCGCATACAAATTTTGCACGCAAATTCAACAACGATATGATCCTGATAGAGATCTGGTTCAATTATTATCCCGTCTGTTTGTTTTGTTTCACTGATAATTCGCAAAGTTTGGTAGCCGTGACAAATGAATTCATACACAAACAGATATTCTGCCATTGTTTCTTATAACTTGCTTCAAATAAATAGCCTTTATGTTATATGTACATTTATTTAAATAGATATCTCGTAAATATAATTTTTTCCAATTTAGTGAGGTAGTTTCTATAATTTCTTTATCCCCGTGCTAGAAGTATAAAGTTAGTGACACTGCGCTTTATAACCAAAGAAAACACGACTATTGTCGAATGTGTAAACGAAAAGAGAGTGTGGGTCGTTCATGTAACAGAGTGCATAAACTTATAAGATTATCTGCTTGATAAAGTTATCGGTTTAGGGCCGATTGTTCAATGACTGGTTATCACTACTTGCCGGTTAAACATCATTATCGACGATTTCGACATCATGCATATAACATGTGATCGATGAAGCAGTCGTTGTATTTAACCGGAGCTTCTACCTCCGATTTGTGCTAATCGGACATTGAACAACCGGCCCTTAGATGAATACCACTAGTATAGCATAAGTTACACAAGCGTTTGCTTACAAACCAAAAAGTAATAACACGTTTACAAAAAAAATCCGATCTGTGGTATTTGACCAGCATTCCTCATGTGGAATTTTCTGCTGAATCCGAATGTTAAGTTAAAATATAAAAAAGTGTAACAGTTTTCGAGTGATCAGTTCGAGTTCGAGATCAGTTTTTTGGATCTGATTAAACTAATCAATAGCAGTTTTTTGGGTATACTTGGCCAATCTAAAATCTCTTACATTAGAGAAGCTTATTGATTTGTCTCGTCTATGTCAACATTTTCCAACCAGGATATGTAGTACATAGTTCAGGAGTTATTCATTAATTTATCGGTTATGTAGCGTAAATTTTAATAATTTTCAAAATACTTTTGAATAACAAGTGTAGAAGTTAATAGAACTTAAGTAAAATTCTACATGAGGAATGATGGTCAAATGCCACAGATCGGATTTATTGGAGACTAGTGTAATCTATACTAAATGAACTTATATCGCTTCCAGCGTTTTCTTACTGACTAGTTATGTCTTTAAAGTCGATTTGGACCCGACAAATAAAGTACTTTTTTCAGCAATTAATTTCCAAATATTAACGATCAAAACGAAAAAAAAAAAACTAAATACAGGATCATTATTCTGTGTAAAAAACACTTCGATTTCCAACGTGGCGCATCATCATCGGGCGAAGGAGCTAGAGTATTCACTTGGATGTTTTGACAATATGATGATATTTGCGCAAACACTTGTTGACTGGCAGATTCCCGGCTTTGTTCATTTAGAATCTCCTCTAGTAGTAGCATAGATCGAATCTTAAACCACCTTAAGTTGTTTTCTGACGTCTGGAAGTAAACTCAGAAGAAAGATTTACTGGAATCTTGCTTAGTGCTACTTTCTTTTTTTTTTGTTGAAGGTACTCCATTACAGCCAAATCAACCTCGTCTTTGTCTTGAGAACACTTCTTTCTTCTCTTTACACTAGATGGAGCATTTTGAGGTTGATTACAAGCTTCGACTTCGAAATAGTTATCTTCGGCATTTGCTGTTAATTCCATTTCTTCAGAATACCCAACTTCCGAGTCCGGCAACGTATTATTACACGTATTTTCAATATGCTGAATCGGCCTTACATATGGGAGCACAAACCCCATAACATCGTGCAAATAATAAGACTTCTTCGCTTTAACAGAAGAGCCACTGGGGAACGATTTGAGACTTCTAACAAAAACGTTCCGCAAGTTCTTCCACTTTTCTTTACACTAGGCCGCTGCAAGTAAATAATAATATTCACTATATTTATACATATATATATATTCTTTAATAATAATGTTGAGAAAATAATCTACTTAAATACATATATGAAACTACTAACCTGACCAATTCATTTCTGCAGCAATTGATGCCCACGCTCTTTCGGTAACATCTTAGTATTCAGGTAAACTGTTGTTATAGAAACATGGAAAATTTTCCACTAATTGCACAAATTGTGTTGCATCTGCCATTTTCAAACCAGAAATAATAAATAAATAAATTCACCGTGCAACATAAGCCTCATACACCAAGCGAACAGCACTGCTGTACGCTAGTCGATTTGCAGCTTGCATGCATTGTCGAAATCGTGCAGCTGACGGCTTGTGTGCGCTTTCTTATTTAAACACATGTATTCGGCATCAAAGCGTTCAACGTTCGTATGCAGCATCTAATACGTGTCTATGATGATACGCTCCATGTGCAGTGTGCCTTATTTTCAATTGATAGAATCAGATTCTTTGGCTCTTTGAATAAAGCGAAATGGACGTACTCTTACGCCAGCTGGCCATAACTCTGCTTCTAAGAGCTTATTATATAGCAGCGGTGGAACGCCTAGTTTAAAATCTAATCTTTTTCGCGTTTCATGTTTTTTTTATTAGCTGTTTTTGCTTACGCGTAATAGCGTAATAGCACCTATACCGCATTAGGTCTAAATGCTACTCTAAATGTACATTTATCCATACAAAATTCGTCACCTAAATGCAACTTCATTTTTGCATTAGGAATCTAAATGCTAAAAGCAACCCTGTGGCTAGCTGCGTTATAGGCTGTTTTTGCTTACGCGTAAAAGCACATTTAGCGCATTTAGCTCTAAATGCTACTCTAAATGTACATTTATCCATACAAAATTCGTCACCTAAATGCAACTAAATGCAACTACATTTTTGCATTAAGAATCTAAATGCTAAAAGCAACCCTGTGATCTTCCAAAATTTCCACGATTCGAACATGGTTTAAAGAGAAAAAGTGGCAACATTGCTTTTTCGAGTATACAGTTGTTAGCTGCGTTTCAGTGATGGCCGATCGAGATTTCTTTTATTTTGCATTACATATTTGGATAAAGAAAAGTTAAGCAAATTCAACATCGATTTGATACTGATAGAAATCTGGATCAATTTGTGATCAACTCTGTTTGGTTTGTTTCCTAATTAAGTGAGGAAATTTTAATTGAATGCACCGACAAATAAATATATACACAAACAAATGTTCGTTTATGGTTAAAACAATTCAAGTTTTTGTATTGAATTTTTGGTTTAAAATTTATTTTTTCCTTTTCAGTAGGGTTTTTGCACATTATCTTCTTCGTGAGAATTGATCGTAATATATACGCATCTAAATAAGAGACTGGAACACGGCTGTTTGTCAAAAGCATACGATTTCGAACTCGCGTAAATGTACATTTGCTAAATGC
>NW_023458573.1:319523-322382 GCF_013731165.1 Rhagoletis pomonella
ATTTGTATTGAGCAGCAGTGCTCTTAAAATTAGTTATTTTCAACAGTATCGTTATTTATAAAAAATTGTATCACATTTTAAAACTGACTGCAACATTTTTGACAAATGGTGCATTCGAAAAAATTTTATTAAACTCATAAATGGTTGACACCAAACTAAAAAATTAAATAATTTAAGAATTTCGTGAACTAGTATATAGCATTCTCCGACACTTTGAAGAAAACTTCAATCGTGATTTCCCGAAACCTGCCGAAAGTTACATGCAACGATCTTTTATCCAGGCGACGATACAACATTTAGCCAAAATATGCATCTAAATAAATTATAATTGTTATTATTTTCGCAGTTGAAGTATATGCCAGGCGAGTAACGGTTAAATACATACATATGTAAGTATACCTAAATTAGCACGTTGAGCTTGTATAATTATCTCTCTCTAATGCATTAATTCCATATACCAACGCCCGACGCAGTTATGTCTTTATTTAATATTATTTATTTCACTAAAGCTTAAACAACTTTTAGTTGCTTGGAGCTAATTTTGGAAAGCTTCATGAAATATTTTCATAGACGGTAAATGCAATCCTGGGTGCATCGTTAATGAGCTGAAAAAACCAAAACAAATTGAATGTGTGGAATGGAGCCTTTTGAAATGGCCTTTACAAACGGCAACGGAATGCCTTCCATTTAGCATATTTCCGGGTTAAACCTTCAGAAAGTTACAAAAAAACAACATTATTTTCTATTTTTATTGTTATATATTTTTGAAATAAAAATACTCCACCTTGTACACCAGAAAATTTCTTTAAACCATCTTGCGCAGCAGTTTGTTTATATTATCTTCGCGGTTACCGAAATCACCAACCTCAGCGTAGGGGCCACAGTAAGTTGGAGGCTTTCTTGAAGTGGGATCCAGCAGTGAATATTTCGTGCGCCAAATAATCAACGCACTGAATATCGCGCGCTTTGCTCAATTTGCGTTCGATCACAAAGTTGTGAGAGTTTGGGACACGTTGATGGTTGTGCTTGACAATTCCACGTTTGTAGATTAATTCAGGAACTGATTTAAGATTTGGATAGCCCCATGTAATACAAGGTTCGGCAACCCGTAGCATATTAATGGTTGCCTTGTTCAATTCGATGAACTAACCGTTGTTAATGTCGAGAAGACGGAACCACAGTAAAACTTTACGCAGTCATCTTATCTTATCACTTAGCACGTTGAAAAGGCGAAAAAAAAGTTCGCCAAATATTTGGAGTACATCTTAAATAACGCCACTCGATTTATAACATTTCTATTAAACACAATTTAATTTAATTAATTACTTTTTTAATACATAGATATGCTGCAACCAGGCACTTACTTTCCCAAATTCCATCTTGCTTATCGGCATAATTTTCCAAATCTGCCTGAGCTGCTACTTCATACTAATAACTTCATTTTCCAACTGCGCCTTCTTTGTTGCCTCAACATATCCTAAAAAGACATAAAATTTACATTAGGCAATAGAAATCGTAAAAATTAGCAAATAACACGATTGAGAGAATACAAAGGTTGCGCCGATCTCGGACCGCTATTCCTCTCTAAACGAATTTGACAGAATCGTTGTTTGCATGACGTCACACTGGTGCAACTTGTTTACATTTTCCTTGCAACATTTTTTCTTCTTCTTCCATTCTTGCTCACGTTGCTGATCGGCGCAATCTTGTATTCTATCATTCTTGAGCAAATAAAATACTAGCTTCATTTTGTTTTGTTGTCAAATTTCTGAGAAATGTGAATTCACCTTGATGCAATACAGAAAGAACAAGGACCAGGGATGTAATTTTAAGTATTCATTGGCAATGCGCAGAGCGTTCCGAGTAGCAAAACTAATTTGTATCAAATATAACATTAAACGGTGGTTCTAATACATTTTTTAATATTATTAATCAGAGTACATACATTATATGGTATTTATTTCAAAAATTAATGCCCCATATGCATTTTTTTTAATATTTCCTAAGTTTCTATCATTAGTGCTGAAAAGCAACCCTGCGTGTAAGAAACTATGTGGTACCTAAAATTTCACCTCTGGAAACTTTATTAATATTAAGAAGAAAAATCGCGCCGGTGTTGTTTGTAGTAATGGGAGAGGTGAGTTGGAAGTATCTGTACGAATGAAGTGGGGCACCTCTCTTCATTCAAGCCATCTGTCACCGCAGATGATATTGCTAATCACGCTGCGAAGTATATGCAAGTCGGCTGCAAAGTCATCCCTTGCTTAATGCAGGGGTTTTGCTGCATTTATAATGCAACATTTAGCACTTGCGAACATATTTTTTCGAAGAGCGTTCATGCTATCGCATTTAGCAAATGTACAATGTTCGAAATCGTATGCTTTTGAAAAAGAGCCGTGTTCTAGTCGCTTATTCAGATACGTATCTATTACGATCAATTCTCACTCAGAAGATAATGTGCAAAAAGACCTACTGAAAAGGAAAAAATAAATTCATACAAAAACTTGAATTGTTTTAACCATAACCGAACATTTGTTTGTGTATGTATTCATTTGTCGGTGCTGTCATTTAAAATTTCCTCACTTAATTACGAAACTAAACAAACAGAGTTGATCACAAATTGATCCAGATTTCTATCAGCATCACCTCGATGTTGAATTTGCGTAACTTTTCTTTATCTAAAAAATGTAAAATAATAAATGAAATCCCGATCGGCGATCACTGTAACGCAGCTAGCCACAGGGTTGCTTTTAGCATTTAGATTCCTAATGCAAAAATGGAGTTGCATTTAGTTGCACTTAGGTGACGAATTTTGTATGGATAAATGTACATTTAGAGTAGCATTTAGACCTAATGCGG
>NW_023458573.1:322482-330045 GCF_013731165.1 Rhagoletis pomonella
TTTTTGCCGAATCTTCTATGGAAGCCCTTTCCAAGCGGCTGCGCATACGAACTATTTCGTCATCGTCGAGAAATGGTGATAGCTTTCTTAGCGAACTAGACTTCGGCAATGTGCATCTAGGGTCTTTTTTCAGATTAATGATATCGTGGTGGTACGCATCGGCTTGAGCAAGGCGGTAGAGGAAACGGCGGCTCCAGAGAAGCTCGTCGCCGGTCAGGTTGGCTGGCTTGGACGACGGATTAACTTGTAGACGCCGTTTACTCCTGCAGTTTTCGATAAAACGTCTTACGTAGGCTACACATCTCTCCAAACGTTCCCATTTGGAAAGTTTGTTAACATCAATGATAGGCTTAACGTTGAATTGAACGGCACATTGTAACCATAGATTCTCTTCTTCCTTCGCAAAATTAATCTTGCACGTAACAGACTCATACTTTGGCCACCTTTCCTGTGGCAGCCGTAAAAAATCCGGGCCGGTAAACCATGGATTAGGTGGAGCAAATTCATTTGTATTTTTCCATTTGGTTGCTGCATCCGCTGCGTTTTGTTTGGTGGTCACGAAATGCCATTTTGATATGTCGCTATTTTCTTGTATTTCAGCTACCCTGAACATTACGAATTGTTTGTATTTACGTGGATCGGAACGCAGCCAAGTCAGTATTGTTTTGGAATCTGTGTAAAAATGTGTATCGTGAATTTCGAAGTCATGCCCTTGAACAATCGCATTTGCTAGGCGTGATCCTAGAACCGCTGCGGTCAATTCCATTCGCGGTATTGATATTGGGCGCAAAGGCGCAACCTTAGTCTTCGAGCTGACTAGAGCCACATGAATTCCGTGATCGTTCAAAATCCTGAAATAGGCCACAGCTGCGCTTGCAGACTCGCTTGCGTCCACGAAAACATGTAGTTCGACTTTACAATCATCGTTTTTAAAGTTGCCAAAGTAACATCTCGGAATTTTCACCTCGCAGACATGCTTAAATATTGAGGGCCATTGTTTCCATCTGCATGCAAATTCTTCAGGAATTGTGTCATCCCAATTAATACCACTTCTCCATATGTCTTGCAACAATATTCTTATGCGAATCGTATAAAACGACAGAAATCCTTGTGGGTCATATATTGACATCAGCAGTCGGAGTAGTTCCCTCTTAGTCGGTAGCCTTTCGGCTCTTAAGATTTCGTTGCTTGCCTTGGTAAACTTCGTGTTAAATGTGAACACGTCGTTGCTCGTTTGCCACCACAACCCGAGCACCTTTTCTGGTTCTACCACTTGGTCGATTGTTTTCCCGGCTTTACAGAAATCGTTCATAGGTTCAGTCTCGCCGAGAGCGTAAACTACCTTGGCGCAGTTTGAGACCCAACCTCTGATGTGAAAGTTACCGCGTTTATGCACCTCCTTTACATCTCTGGCCAGCTGGATGGCTTCTTTTTGTGGACTATCAGCGCTGTCCAACATGTCATCCACGTAATGCCGTTCAATTATTGACTTGGCAGCCCTTGGAAACTCCTGTAAAGATTCTTCCGCGTTTTTAACTCTGACGTACTATGCGATTGATGGTGAGCAGCTGGCTCCGAATGACATAACCTTCAGGACGTAGACATCTGGCGCTCGAGAGTCATCGCAATCACGCCAAAGGAATCTTTGTGCATGCTGATCCTCCTCGTCTACACTGACTCTGTGAAACATTTAACAGATATCCGCACAGATGCCGATCTTACCGATGCGAAAATTGCAAAGGATATTCGTGAGCGGTCTTAATAAATCAGGTCCTTTCTCCAGGCATCCGTTTAGAGAAAATCCTTTGTAGACCGCAGCAGCATCCCAAACCAATCTTGTCTTTTTTGGCTTGTTGGGGTTTCTAACCGAAAATATAGGTAAATACCATTTACGCTTATAATCCGTATGGACTTCACATTCATTCAGCTTGCGAATGTACTGCTTTTCCTTCATGCCATGTATGTGCGCGATTACCTTCTCTTTAAAGTCAGAATCCTGGTTGAGCTTCTTCTCAAAGCACTCCAGTCGACGCTTCGCCATCTCGTAATTGTCTGGCAGTGATATATTACTTGAACGCCAGAGTAGCTTAGTCGTAAAATGGTCGCCGGAGCGTTCGACGTATTTAGCAAGTCGATTTTTATCATGTTCGTATTTTAAATCGCATGGTTGGCTTTGTATATCTGCGCTTTCATGTTTCATGCTTTCAATTAGAAGCTTCTGGATAGCTAAGTCATCGTCGCATTCACATATGTGTAATTGCAAATCATCGCGTAGGTTCTGTTCGTTATATTTTAAAACACCGTAGATTGTTCATCCCAGACGAGTTTTCGTTGCGGCTGGCTCATCGATCCTGCCCTCCCCGAACTTCATGGGCATTGCTACGTGCTTCTTGCTTAAGCCAATTATCATTTGGGGTACCACATCTTTGTATGACTGTACTGGCAGCCCCCTGAGATGTTTATATTTTTGCGAGAGTTCTGGCATTACCAAAGTTTGCGGAGGCAAGTCAAGCTTGTTGACTGTGCGTACGTCGCGCAACGTATACATCTTATTTTTTGCTCGAGCTGACACTTGCAAATTGATTAGCGCGGAGTTTTCCTCAACACGAACAGAACCATCAGTCCAACGCAACCGAAGCTCGGATTCTTCACCCTTCAGTTGCAACTTCTTGATTATATCATGTTCTATGATTGTAGGGCCTGATCCATCGTCCAAAAGTGCATAAATGTCCACAGTAGCATTCCGCGAGTGAATTGTAATAGGCAAAATACGATACAAAACATTCGAAGATTTTTGTACATGTATCCCCACAATGTTTTGTGGAGTGGTATCGTTGCTTGACATCGGCTTGTGCAACAGAGTATGATGTTTTGCTACACAATTGTTATTACCGCATTCTCGACATTCGTTACAAAACTTTGGATCGTGTGGCTTAAGGCACGACCGGCATAGCTTCATGCGGTTAACCATATTCTATTTGTCATTGTATAACATTACCTTGAATTTATTGCAATTTGCGATAAAATAGTTTTCAGTACACACCGAGCATCTGCGCGAATCTCGCTGACGGCGCTCATTTTGCGCTTCACGATTTTCCTGATGGAAGCCAACACGATGTACTTTACGCCTTTCTTCTTGTTGGCCGCCACCTACGGGTATTGTTATAACGGTGCTGGCAGCATTTGCCCGTACAGACAACCATTCGCTGAAAACTAATAAATTTATATTAACATAACCATTTGAATGCATTGCCCAGTCTAAACGCATTTCAGCTGGAAGTTTTTGAATTAAGTCTCTTAAAAGCATAGGATTATTCAAATGTGACGTAAGTCCGGCCGCAGCGATTGTCGCTGTCAAATTTTTCACTTCAAGTGAAAATGGTATAAGCGTTTCAAGCTTGTTGGCGTTTACACTTGAGGAAGAGCGAACTTTTTCTAAAAGACTATTTACTATATGTTCAGGCCTACCAAAAATTGTACGCAGCGTTAAAATAACATCAGGTACTAGTGCTGGAATCAACAGTTGACTTCGTACATAGTCGAGTGCTTTTCCTTTTAAAGCGCGCTGTAATCGAAGTAGATTTTCATCATTAGTAAAGCCACATATACGAGTTGACTTTTCATAGCTACTAATAAACATCGGCCACTCTTCGGGTTTGCCACTGAAGTGTGGCAACTCTTTTGGCAGAGCTTGTCTTGCTTGAATTTGCACAGTTGTCAAGTTATAATTTGACTGACGTTCTCCAGTACCATAACCGCCGCACATGGAGCCGCCATAACCGCCACCCATGGAGCCGCCATAACCGCCACCGTCGTGATCTTGCCTTAAGAAGTCATTATTCAAACTATGATTCGCGCCGATGTAGGCACCTGCGTTTAGTTGCCCCTGCATGCCCCTTGCAGTATCTGTGTACTGATCATTTGTGTTCAACTGTCTTGGAAGGGGTCCTGTGCCCGCAATTCGCTCCATTGGATTGCCTCGCCATGAAATGTTCTTCATGCCCGTAGTCAGCACCAGTGTGCTCGTGCTTGGCAAAAAGAAATTGTTTTGCGCTCTTAACCCTGTGTACTGCGCGTTTGTGTCACCCTGTGTGCCCGTGGTTAGCGCATTGAATCTATCATCTACGCTCGTGGTTGGCAACGTGGTGACCTTGGTTGCTTGTACACCCGAATTATTTTGGCGACTTTGCAAAATATCATTTTCTTTACGTAGCTGGAGTACTTGCTTTTGCAACTCCCTTACCTCGCTTTGCAAAACAGATTCCGTGTCCTTGTGATTTGAACCATCGTATTTACCTGCATTTCCTGCTGCCTTCATAATTGCGTTCGTAGCACCAATAGCTTCACCTTCCTCTTGCGCATTGACCACTGTTTTGTTTGTTGCACACTCACTGCACACCCAGTCGATGGATTCGATACCAGGAGAAACATTGGCGCATACAAAGTGGAACCAATTGTCGCAGCTATCGCATTGCACCATATCACCCTCCTCGGGCTTTTTGCATATGGGGCAGTCTACCTTCTCATCGGAAGCCTCGCTCATGTTGCACGATTCAGCGATCGTCTTTTCCCACGAAAAGCTGCAAGCTGCTTTCAAGGCTTGCAGCAGATAAGTTTTTTAAAGAATGTTGAAAATAACTAATTTTAAGAGCACTGCTGCTCAATACAAATGAAACTTCTATTTTGTACTATGTATTAAGCAAGCGAAACGCTTTAAAAAACTTAGTTTTTATTTGTATGTAAAGATTCACTTCAATCGTACGTTAATGAATTTTCGATTTTAAAAGAAAAAACTAGTGATGACACTTGATACACAAAACAGTGTTGCATTTTTGTGTAGCCACCCTCCTTCGAGACGATGTTGCCACATTCTCCCCTCCGGTATTGCGATCCATGGAAGAAAATACCTTCATCTAGGCAACAGTGTCGGTGCTATTTCGTCTGATGTCTAGCAGTGCTATCTTTGCGGCTGGACGGTGGTACTCGCCGGCCGATGTGCGAACAGTAGCGCTTCTTACTTGGCCCTCTTTGGAGGTATATACGTTGGTTACAATACCCTTTGGCCAGACGTGTCGAGGAAGATTAGGGTCTATGATGATTACCACGTCATCCTTTTCGATTGGTTGCGTATGGTCGAACCATTTTGACCTTCTGGTTAGAGGTGGAAGCACTTCGGCTACCCATCGTTTCCAAAACATGTCAGCTAGGTACTGTGAGTGGCGCCAGGAACCTTTAACATATTTGTCTGTTGAGCAGAATTTGCTTGGTGGTTTGCTGCCAGAGAAGCTACCCAGCAAAAAATGATTGGGCGTTAAAGCTTCTTGGTCGGCTGCGTCCAACGATAAGTAAGTAAGCGGACGACCGTTGACAATACTTTCCACTTCTAAAAGCAGACTATGTAGTTTCTCGTCTGTTAGCTTGGTGTCCGGAGTAACGATGTGGTACATTACGTTCTTTACTGAGCGTATCAATCGCTCCCAGGCGCCGCCCATGTGAGGACTTGCTGGTGGAGTAAAAGTCCATTTGCATTCCGCGGTTGTTAGTTTCTCCTGTAGAGCATCGAAATCCAAATCTTCGTAGGCTTTACGTAACTCCTTCTCAGCTGCAACCAGGTTAGTACCACTGTCGCTGAATATTTCTATGGGTTGACTCTTCTGGAAATGAAATTTCGTATCGCCATTACACAGGAGTTCATGCTGAGTGAGTGTGCCACTTCGATGTGGATAGCGCGGCAGGTCATACAGGTAAATAACACGCCGTATCTTTTTTCTGTACGCCTTCCAATTGTCACGAAGAACGGGCCGAAGAAATCAATACCCACGTAAGAAAATGGTCTCGTATATGGCGCCAAGCGTCCTTTAGGTAGTGGTCCCATTTCAGGCGGATGCGGGTTTGCGTTGCGCAACTTGCAGGACATACAGTTTAGACGTACAGATCGCAGAGTTCGACGTAAGCTCGGGATGTAAAATCGCTGAAATATTTCATTGAGGACCGTGTCATGGTGGACATGCTGGTATTTTCGGTGGTACCAATCAATTATAAGCTGTGTGATCTTGTGAGTTTTTGGCAGAATGACTGGGCTTTTTGCCGAATCTTCTATGGAAGCCCTTTCCAAGCGGCTGCGCATACGAACTATTTCGTCATCGTCGAGAAATGGTGATAGCTTTCTTAGCGAACTAGACTTCGGCAATGTGCATCTAGGGTCTTTTTTCAGATTAATGATATCGTGGTGGTACGCATCGGCTTGAGCAAGGCGGTAGAGGAAACGGCGGCTCCAGAGAAGCTCGTCGCCGGTCAGGTTGGCTGGCTTGGACGACGGATTAACTTGTAGACGCCGTTTACTCCTGCAGTTTTCGATAAAACGTCTTACGTAGGCTACACATCTCTCCAAACGTTCCCATTTGGAAAGTTTGTTAACATCAATGATAGGCTTAACGTTGAATTGAACGGCACATTGTAACCATAGATTCTCTTCTTCCTTCGCAAAATTAATCTTGCACGTAACAGACTCATACTTTGGCCACCTTTCCTGTGGCAGCCGTAAAAAATCCGGGCCGGTAAACCATGGATTAGGTGGAGCAAATTCATTTGTATTTTTCCATTTGGTTGCTGCATCCGCTGCGTTTTGTTTGGTGGTCACGAAATGCCATTTTGATATGTCGCTATTTTCTTGTATTTCAGCTACCCTGAACATTACGAATTGTTTGTATTTACGTGGATCGGAACGCAGCCAAGTCAGTATTGTTTTGGAATCTGTGTAAAAATGTGTATCGTGAATTTCGAAGTCATGCCCTTGAACAATCGCATTTGCTAGGCGTGATCCTAGAACCGCTGCGGTCAATTCCATTCGCGGTATTGATATTGGGCGCAAAGGCGCAACCTTAGTCTTCGAGCTGACTAGAGCCACATGAATTCCGTGATCGTTCAAAATCCTGAAATAGGCCACAGCTGCGCTTGCAGACTCGCTTGCGTCCACGAAAACATGTAGTTCGACTTTACAATCATCGTTTTTAAAGTTGCCAAAGTAACATCTCGGAATTTTCACCTCGCAGACATGCTTAAATATTGAGGGCCATTGTTTCCATCTGCATGCAAATTCTTCAGGAATTGTGTCATCCCAATTAATACCACTTCTCCATATGTCTTGCAACAATATTCTTATGCGAATCGTATAAAACGACAGAAATCCTTGTGGGTCATATATTGACATCAGCAGTCGGAGTAGTTCCCTCTTAGTCGGTAGCCTTTCGGCTCTTAAGATTTCGTTGCTTGCCTTGGTAAACTTCGTGTTAAATGTGAACACGTCGTTGCTCGTTTGCCACCACAACCCGAGCACCTTTTCTGGTTCTACCACTTGGTCGATTGTTTTCCCGGCTTTACAGAAATCGTTCATAGGTTCAGTCTCGCCGAGAGCGTAAACTACCTTGGCGCAGTTTGAGACCCAACCTCTGATGTGAAAGTTACCGCGTTTATGCACCTCCTTTACATCTCTGGCCAGCTGGATGGCTTCTTTTTGTGGACTATCAGCGCTGTCCAACATGTCATCCACGTAATGCCGTTCAA
>NW_023458573.1:330145-336206 GCF_013731165.1 Rhagoletis pomonella
CGCATATCTTCATCAGCTATTGCGACTGTACATATATACATACATATATTGCGGCGGAAACCATAGAAAATAAAATACCGCAATCACATTTAAAAATTCAAAAAGTACAAAAACAAAAAATTGCTTAAAAAGTGCATTTCGTCTTCAATACGAGAAATCGTAACAGTTAGGTAGTATACATACCCAAAGTGCGAATATCGTATTGTATTCTCCTAACAAAAAATATGCAAATGTACCTAAACATTGTTACCACTAAACTTGAGCTGCTAACATAACAAAAGAAACGAGCTGTAATAAATATCTGTTGTCCATATGTGCCGATGAATATAAGCTGTTAACATAAGCTGTTAAATATAATTAGTCTGTTCCAATAGCAGTCCGGTTTACAGGATTTAGTCAGAACTTACAGGAAGTCGTTCCTATTGACATAAAACCTGTAAGTGGGAACACATTTGAGAGAGTAACTGAGCAACTGTTCCTAGTCAGAAGTTACAGGATTTAGTCCGGAGTTTCTTTTCCTGTAAGTTCATGAAAAGTGTCAAACGATCAGCTGATTTGCATGTGCATGCAAAAACTAACAGCGGTGAAAGCAAAGTACCTTATATTTGTAAAAAAATGGAAGTAAACAACCCAACAAGCTTTTCAGTAAACGTTTTTAAAAATAACTTAAATTAAGTTTGCTATAATAAGCGTTAAATAAGAATTTTTAATATTAAGCTTATTAAAAGTTTTTTCAAACAAACCTTTAATAAGTTTTGAGAGCGAATGTTTATAAATAACTTAAACTTATAAATGAAATGTAAATGCCAACGACATGAAGTAGTAAATATAAAATTTTTTCAATCGTAAGTGACGTGTTTACGTTTTTTAAAATATATTATTAAAAGAAAAAATTAAATAAAACCAATGCGGTAAAACAAGAAAATCCAATCCAGGACCCGCTGCGCTAATCGGTGGAGCATTCGAGTCTTCAAATGATGAGTTCCCCTTATCCTTTCTTAGTTTAACATTCAATTAAAAATGTATTAAATTTTTTTCAGAAAAGTTCATCAATGAGAATGGCGGCGATGAAGCGGAATATATAGCTGCATCGATGTCGCTTTTCCAATTTGCCAATAACCGCAAGTAATTGAAAGCACGCAACAAGATGTAATAATTAACTTTTTTATGCTTAATTTGTATGTGTTATTGTGAATTTGTATGCTAAAATGTCTATTCCCTATTTATATTTTCGCGACTGTAGATGAGTCCGCCGAAAATTCGCATTTCGTTTAGTTTCTAGATGTTAAGCAATCTATGTATGAGTTTTTAATGAAATATCTTTAAATAAAGGGTTATAAAAATGTTAATAAAAAGCTTTCTTTTGAAAATTTTTAGTAAGTTTATATTGATACGCTTATATAAAACTTTTTTTGAACCTTTATTATAAGTTTACACTTTTACGCTTATAAAAAGCTTTCTTTTGAACATTTATTACAAGTTTATATTTCTACGCTTATAACCAATGTTCCTTTTCGATTATATTACGCTTACTTTCAAGCGTTTTATAAACAAAACATCAACGTTCTGTAAGCTTAATGTTTATAATTGAAAACTTAAAAAAAACTTTCTTTAAGTTTATTTTGCTTGTTGGGAACGAAATGTTTGAATATGTATAGATTTTAATAATTATTTAGTGATATTTCAGCTAAATCAGTGTTGTACAAATGACATGTAAACAAACCGACTGACGTTTTTACAGGAAATAGTGCTTTTTGCGTTCCTATGCACTTCTGCATCTGTTCTCCTTTTACTCTCATTTGAGAGAGTAAAATTGTAGTTTGACAGTTCCACAGGTTTTAGTCCGAAGTTCAAAGGAACAGACTAAATTTTGTCCATACACTTTGTATGTTGCTATACTGTTTTTACGTTATATACATGTTGTAACCACCATCGAACATTTTAAATAAGCAAAGAAACAACAAAAAAAACATAATCAATTGAGACTTTTGATCAACATAAATTTAAAAAACACAATCAACTGAGCAAAAAGAAAGATATTAAAAAACTACCAACAAATTAAATACTTAAATAAAATCAACAGATAAATCAAGTAAAAATCATAAAATGGCATTAAGCTTAGCAGAGGTATTAAGAGAAGCCAGAAGTATACCATTTTTTGACGGAAAAAGTGAGTATACACTAACCCACTATTTAAGAGATGTTGCAACAATACTGTCGCTTACAAATGACGTAGAAAAACACATTATATCCAAAGTTCTGTGCAACAAACTGAAAGGGCGAGCATTGCACGTAATCCAGCAACTTTATGAGCCGAGTTTTGATGACATCCTAAACAAGTTGAAGGAAGAATTTAGTATAAAAACAACTTTTTTAAATTTAAGAAATGAGGCGATGAATATTAGGGCCATAGATGTTAAAGATTTGCATAGTAAGCTCGGATCTATTTTATTGTCAATGAACACTAAATATTATTTGGAAGGAGAAAATGACATTTTGTATACACCATATAATAATTCAAAATTAATATTTGACATTTATCTACAATTTTTGCCCTTCAATGTAAAAACTCTGTTGTTGCAAAATCAAATTACTAATATGGAAAAAGCATTTACGTATTATTTAGAAAATAATATGTTAACAGATCTTAAAATAAATAACAGTGTAAATAATATCACGGCTTTCCATACAAAAGTAATAAATATCCGTATAGTTTTTCACACAATTTTTCTAATAATTCCAATGTGTTTGACCAAAATAAAAATGCAAATAGCGGCAATCGGAATAATATACATTTTAATAGATGCAACTCAAATAACTCCGGTAATTATAACACACACCCTGGTGCTAATCAAAACTATGAAAATGTTAATAATTACCGTAATAATTCTTCTGGCAACTTTAATAATGGTTATAGTAAGTATGTCCAAACTAATCCTCATTTTAATAGTAACGGTTATGGTAGAGGTAACGCTAGTGGAAATACTCGGAAATTTAATGACCAAAGAAACTATAGAAACGTAAATAACTCTGGTAGGCTTAATAACAATGCGAGATATAACCAACAATCACCTGCTGTGCCAATGGAAGTGGACAATATTGAAAAATACGAAAATTTTCAGCTTTCTCCTCTTCAACCAACTTACCCCTAATAGATTTAACAATTAATAATACTGTGGTTAGATGTTTGGTAGATACCGGATCAGCAACCACATTGGGAGATTTTGAGATATTTAAAAACTTTTGTCATCGCAGAACTTTAGAAAAACCTATCCTAGTAAAAACACTTTTTGCGTCTGATATAATATTAGAAGAAGTCATCGTCAATATACCTTTAGAGTTTGCCATTAATAAAGGAGAGACAATGTCCATTAAATTATTAAAATTTACTAACAAACCTTTCCAATGCATACTTGGCTTAAATATTCTTATCCCTTTAAAAATCAAAATTGATTTTTCATTAAAAATCATTAACGTCCACAATAAAATTATACCTTTCGTCGATAGTTGCACTAACACATACTTAGCCAATGATAAGGATTTCTATGCTTATTGCTCTCAGACAGACACTTATCCGGATAATTTTACATTTGATGATACTAGCTTTGATACAGATGCCTTAATTAAAAAAGATTTGAACGTTGAAGATCAGCTGCTCTTAAAGCATTTTATATTGAAATTTAAAAACATATTTTTCCAAGATGGCCAATATCTGCCAGCCTTAGAAACAGTCAGACACCAGGTTATAACAAAACCCCATGCCCCTATTTACGTGAAAAATTATAGGTATCCTTATGCGCTGGAAGAAGAAATAAATAGTCAATTAGAATCTATGCTAAAAAACGGAATCATTAGGCCAAGTAGGTCTCCATATAACGCGCCATTGTGGATTGTGGAGAAAAAACCTAACCCTGGTAGTAAAAAGAAATGGCGTTTGGTAATAGATTTTCGGAAGCTAAATAGTCTTACAATCGATGATAAGTTCCCTATACCAAACGTAGAATCACTGTTTGAAAAACTAGGGAGAGCACAATATTTTTCCACAATCGACTTGGCTAAGGGATTCCACCAAATTCTGATGAGCGAAAACGATATCGAAAAACCGCTTTTTCAGGTCCAAACGGGCATTATGAATTTACTCGTATGCCATTTGGCCTGAAAAATGCACCCGCTACATTCCAGCGTATGATGAATGCAGTTTTATGCGACTATATCAACAAAATATGCATAATTTATATGGATGACATATTGATATTCTCCACCTCCATAAATAAACATTTCGAGAGTCTGACTAAAATATTCAATAGGTTGGCAGAAAACAATCTGAAAATTCAATATGAAAAATGTAACTTTCTCTCAAGATACACAGAATTTCTAGGGCATATCATCACTCCGGAAGGCATTAAGCCAAATACCGAAAAATAGAAGCTATACAAAGAATAAAGTTACCACGAACTGTCAAAGAAATTCAGTCCTTTTTAGGTCTGACTGGATATTATCGCAAATTCATCAGGAATTACTCTATGATCGCTGCCCCTATAATAAAATATTTGAAAAAGAATGAAAAGATTAATATGAAAGATATTAAATACATTGAAGCTTTTGATAAGTTGAAGCTTATAATGACCTCACCCCCATTTTTAGCATTTCCCGACTTTTCAAAAAAATTTGTGGTGACAACGGATGCCAGCAATGTTGCGATAGGCACGGTTCTTAGTCAAAATAACAAACCAATATCTTTTGCTAGTCGCACATTAAACGGTTTCGAAAAACGCTACCATACTCTGGAGAAAGAGTTATTAGCGATAGTGTGGGTGGTGAAGCATTTCAGACCATATTTGTTCGGGCGGTCATTTCTTGTACAAACGGATCATAAGCCTTTAAAATGGTTATATTCTATGAAAGATCCAAGCGCACGCATTCTACGTTGGAAAACTTTGCTCAGCGAATACGAGTTTGAAGTTGAATATCTCAGAGGTAAGGAAAATAATGTAGCCGACTTTCTTAGTCGACAACAAATACATAACGAGGAAAACCTAGACATAAAGTCTTTGTTTGAGAACTCTATAGATACGGTGCATTCAGCACTTGAAAATCAAAATGACCATTTCCTTATCTCGGATTCAATTGTCAACAAATATACTACCCAAATTCGATTAGTTCATAACAAGCACATAGCGAGCGAAGTTTTATATAATAAATACCTCATAATATATATAGAAGAATGCGATGTAAGTAATAACACTTATTTATGTGATTTATTCAGAAGGCACATAAAGAAAGGAACAATAAGAATTCATTCAGAATTACCCGATAACCTTTACAACGTAGTTCAAGAAAAATTAATAACTTTATTTTCAAATGACAGTAACATTAAGTTTACTAAATGCAGCTATAAAGCTTTAGACGTCAGGAGTGATGAAGAAATGTTAGAGATAGTAGATAAAGTTCACATTGAAAGTAACCATAGAGGTATCTTGGAAAATTATGAGCAAATGAAGTTGAAATATTTTTACCCAAATTTAAAAAAGATAATAAACAGATTTATTAAAAGTTGTGATGTATGCAATGCGAGTAAATATGCTAGAAAACCATTGAAAAAAGTATTTAATCATACAGAGACTCCTGGTAGTCCCAATGAAATAGTGTACACCGATGTATTTTATTGTTTTCGTTCATGCTTTTTGACCACGATTGATAGATTCACCAAGTTGGCATCTGTACATAAATTACCAGACAGAAACATGGTCACCATATAAATCAAACTACAAGAAAGGTTTGCATGGTTAGGAAAACCCAAAAAACTAATAATGGATAATGAGTTTAACAACGCGTCTATACGATTATTTTGCCGGGAAAATGATATTATTCCTCATTTTACTACGCCGAATAGTCACACTGGCAATGCAGATGTTGAAAGACTGCATTCCACATTACTAGAACATATACGCATTTTAAAAAATACGCAAAACACAGTGGAAATAGAAGAAATCGTGATTAAAGCTATTGGCTTCTATAATAATTCGGTACACAGTTCAACTAATGTAAAACCTATAGATTT
>NW_023458573.1:336306-337457 GCF_013731165.1 Rhagoletis pomonella
CTAATAATGGATAATGAGTTTAACAACGCGTCTATACGATTATTTTGATATTATTCCTCATTTTACTACGCCGAATAGTCACACTGGCAATGCAGATGTTGAAAGACTGCATTCCACGTTACTAGAACATATACGCATTTTAAAAAATACGCAAAACACATTGGAAATAGAAGAAATTGTGATTAAAGCTATTGGCTTCTATAATAATTCGGTACACAGTTCAACTAATGTAAAACCTATAGATTTTATTAACAGAAATGATATTGACTTTGAGAAAATAAAAAGTTATACTTATGAAAAGAAAAAACAAACTATAGAAAAAATTAACTCAAAAAGAGAAAAAGTACCGAGTTTCAACAACGAAAAAGTTTATATGAAAAACCCTCTTGCTAATAGGAATAAAACTGCCAAAAGATTTATAAAATTACCTGTTAGTTACCCAAATAAAATTGACATAGCTCAGATCAAAAGGCCTCACAAAACTTTGTAAATATTACCCTTGTATATATCTATGTATATATTTTTATGTATCTATGTATATATTCTAATAACGATAATGACTGTACCTATTTTTATAAATTTTTATAACAAACTTAAAAATTAAAAAGTGAAACATGAATATGCAAATATCTAAACGTATATGTACATACATTGACAAAGAAAAAAAAACCTAAACCCAAAATTTCAAAAAAAAAAAAAAGTCGTAAATATGTATTTTTAATTTAAAAATAAAAGTTTAAAAGGAAAAAATTACACTTTGCAGATATAGGCATGAAAATTAAAAATTTAGTTTACTATATTTTACATTATCGCAAAACATCATTTTATTATCATAATAACTTCGAAATACAATTCGTCAAATAGATAAAGAAAAAAAAAAGCCAAAAATATTACAATTTGCTTACATAATACGTAATTCAAAAATTACCGAAACCTCTACTATTTTTTTTTACAAAATAATAAAATAATCATCATAATATAATTTTCAGTAATTTTCGAATTACACTCTTAATCGCAGAGACGCGAATTTTTTTACGGTGGGCGAGTTATGTATGTGCATTCTCCCTCTCACCATAAACTAATTCCCTAACTCTGCCTCCTCATTATGCACTCAATATGCACTCAATATGTACTCATAAGTACTCTCGATT
>NW_023458573.1:337557-339206 GCF_013731165.1 Rhagoletis pomonella
GACGAGGTTAAAACGGATTTAAACAAAATTTCGAACTTTCAAAAAAACAAGTAAGAAAGTCTAAGTTCGGGCGGAGCCGAACATTAAATACCCGGCGCAAGTATTAAATATATGTTTTTCACCTTTCCGAAAGCTACCGCTACATGGTAAACCGGGGTGTATCCATTTTGAGTAAATTAGCGTCCTTAAATTTCGAAATATTGAAGTTTCAAGCATTTCTGAAATTTACTGTTATATGAAAAGCGGCCGTAATTTTACTTCGATTTCAATAATTTTCAACGTTTTGCTTCTATGTGGCAAGTACAATAACCACACCGAGTTTGGTACAAATTGGTAGAACGGTTACCGAGATACATATATGTGATCATAAGTGGGCGGTGCCACGCCCATTTTTCAAAATTTTGTCCTAAGCGTATTTCTAGGTAAAGAATTGTTGCAAGCATCAATTTTGAATAAATTAGCTTTAATATTTACTGATTTATCGAAGATTTCGTATTTCACTAAATTACCGTTATATGGGATGTGGGCGTGGTTATTGTCCGATTTTAAAAATTTTCGGCCATTTCGTATGTTATACCAAGGTTTATAACTGTGCCAAATTTGGAAGAAATTGGTGCAGCTGTTACCAAGATATACACATGTAACCATAAGTGGGCGTGGCTACGCCCATTTTCCAAAAATTTATAATATTCTTATTTTTCGTCTAAAACTTATTGTAAATATCAATTTTGAGTGAATAATCTTCAGTAGTTACTAAAATATCGCAGTTTTCGTATTTCTGAAAATTACCGTTATATGGGAGGTGGTTATTGTCCGATTTTGCCCATTTTCAATACCATCCGTCCTACGCCCGAAGGAAGTGCCATACCAAGTTTCGTTAAAATATGTCGATTTTTACTCGAGTTATCGTGTGCACAGACGGACGGACGGACGGACGGACGGACAGACAGTCACCGCTTAATCGATTTCTCTTTTCATCTTGATCATTTATGTAAATTGCTTAAAAAGTGCATTTCGTCTTCAATACGAGAAATCGTAACAGTTAGTTAGTATACATACCCAAAGTGCGAATATCGTATTGTATTCTCCTAACAAAAAATATGCAAATGTACCTAAACATTGTTGCCACTAAACTTGAGCTGCTAACATAACAAAAGAAACGAGCTGTAATAAATATCTGTTGTCCATATGTGCCGATGAATATAAGCTGTTAACATAAGCTGTTAACATAACAGAAACTTTAAACGAAGCAACCAGTGTTAAATATAATTTTGTCCATACACTTTGTATGTTGCTATCAGTGTTGCCAGAACTTTTTGGGCCGACCGGCTAGATTGGCAAAAAAAAAGCGGCTAAAAACGGCTAAAATGTTTCAGTGAAATTTCACATAGACTCTGGCAAAAAACGGCTAAAATGTTTTAGTGAAAATTCACATGCTTTATTTAAATAAATCGCAAGAAAGGAAAGACTAGTTAACACCATTAATTTATAACGAGTGTATATTCCTCATCATCAAATGAATCACTATTGTATATATCACCTGAATTCATTAATTTTAAGAGATCGTCATCTACAGTAAAATTATGGCAGCATTTTTCTTCGCGTTTTAAACCGTATCTTATATATAAAATAGCGTTTAACGTTTTAAC
>NW_023458573.1:339306-375500 GCF_013731165.1 Rhagoletis pomonella
ATCGCTTAGGCGGTTACAGCGCCAAATAAGAAGAAGAAGAAGAAGAGAGAACCTTAATATACAGGGGGAAGGTGTATATCTACTTATTTATTGTGCGCGGAGAATTCTCCGTGGGAAGGAAACACAGTTTGACAAGTGGCCGCCTGATAACTCCATTTTGTGTGCGGATTTCTACGACATGTATGTGGCCATCAGGCCCATGGCGAACGTTTTCGATTCGTCCCCATCGCCACTCAGTAGGAGGGAGCGGATCTTCTTTGACCACGACGAGGTCGCCTGCCTGGGGATCGCGTTGTGGGGTTTTCCACTTGTATCTCTTCCGAAGATCTTTGAGGTAATCTTCTTTCCAGCGGCGACTAAATTAGTGGTGAAGTGCTTTAACTTTCTCCCACCGTTTTAGTAAAGAGAGGTCTTCCACATTAGGCTCGGAAATGGCCAATAGCGGTGCACCTCGAAGGAAGTGACCTGGAGTAAGTGCTGTCATATCAGCTGGATCTTGGGAAAGTGCGGAAAGAGGCCTCGAGTTAAGGACTGCTTCAATTCGCACCAGAAGCGTCGTGAATTCTTCAAAAGTAAACTTGTGGGTTGCAGCGGGTTTCTTTAGATGGATTTTAAAGCTTTTTACTGCAGATTCCCACAAGCCGCCCATGTGGGGGGCGCTGGGTGGTATGTATTGCCCGCTGATGCCTTGAGGGGCATATTTTTTGACAATGTCTGCGGAACATTCGTTAAGGAACTTAACGAAGTCGAGTTCTGGTGCGCGCTGGGCGCCAATGAACGTTTTTCCATTGTCGCTCATCATATTTGAAGGAAAACCTCGTCTGCCGACGATGCGGGAGAATTCTGCTCGTCAAGCCTCGGTTGCAAGATCCGAGCATAGCTCGAGATGTACTGCCTTTGTGGAAAAACTAACAAAAACTGCAACGTATCCCTTTATAAGGGTGGTAGATCTTAGCACCGATGCTTTAATTTGGAATGGCCCAGCGAAATCTACTCCATTTGTAGAAAATGGGAGTGAGAAACTGCAGCGCTCAGGGGGTAGAGCGGCCATTATTTGGGTGCGTGTTTGTTGCTTGTAAAGCGTGCACAGCTTGCATTGAAAAATTCATTTTTTTAATCAGAGGTTTTAGCTTTGGTACGTAGTACTCCTGCCTTACCATTTGGAGCAGTAATCGTGAAGAAGCAGCGAGTGTAAAAACTCCAAATATAGCTGGCAGAAACTCGATTCTGTAGGGAGAATTATTGGGTGCCTTTCATTATAGCTCAACGTGGAATTTGCTAATTGGCCATTAACCCGTAGAAGTCCGTCTTTGTCCAAGGAAGGATTGAGACCAAGAAGCGGACTTCTTTTTGTTAATTGACATTTTATCTTGCAAAGCGCTTTTTTCGCTCGCAAACTGGCGTGATTGCGCTACGTTGATAAGACGCATTTTTGCATGTTGCAATTCGTTATGTGGCAGATGTGGATTGGTGATTGTAGCTAACCCCTTTGATTTGTTGCGGGCATTGTTCACGAAGCGGAACATGTACGCAGTCACGCGGAGTGCTCGAGAGAAAGAAGAAAAGCGATCAAGAAAATCGACCTCTTCTTCGAGCGCGTGATATACCTCCACCTTGCACTTTTCTGGTGGAGATGCACTGCATGCCTTTGACCTTGGCCATGCATCCATGTGGCAAGATAGCCATTTTGGTCCGTGCCACCAGAGTGGGGAATTCGCCAAATCCTGTGGTTTGCAACCGCGGGTGCCGAGGTCGGCTGGATTATCTTGGCTGGCAACATGGCGCCATATACCGGTTGGAAGATATTCCCGGATTTGGGAGGTACGATTGGATACATACGTCTTCCATGTACATGGTGGCTTTTCAAGCCAAGCTAGCACAATCTCTGAATCTTACCATAAGAATGTGTTGCACGAATGTAATTTGAGCTGTTTTCGAACAGTTGCGACCAGTTTTGCGAGTAAGACTGCACCACACAGCTCCAGGCGTGGCGAGCTTACCGTCTTCAATGGTGCTACTTTGCTTTTTGCAACCAAGAGAGTGGAATATCTTTGGTTGCTAGCATTTACGCGGATGTAAATCGCAGCGCAATATGCTTTTTCCGCGGCATCGCAAAACCCGTGGATTTGGGTATCTTGCCCCGGAGTGAAGTTAACCCATCGAGGGATTTCGATGTAGCAGATGGCTGGCAGAGGGCTGGCAGATTTTCTACGAACTGTTGGCATTTTGCTAAAGCTATGGGTTTGGCACATTCGTCCCAATCAACGCCATCTAGCCAAAGATCTTGAAGCAAAATCTTTGCTTGAATCATCACTGGTGACAGCCATCCTGCCGGGTCAAAAAGTTTTGAGACAGAAGATAAGATTTGTCGCTTTGTGACGGCATTCGATGTCGATGCAGGCAGTATGGTGTAGGAAAATTTATCCGTAAGTGCGTTCCATTGTATACCAAGAGTTTTGGTTGTGGAAGCGCTCTCAAATTTCAAAAAGTTGGAGTCGAGAAGATCCCCCTTTGGAAATTTTTCTAAAATGGACGGATGATTGGCCGTAAGTTTCTTGAGTATGAAACCAGCTTACTTCAGCGCTTTGATCACTTGAATAAGTGATTCAGTGGCGTTGTCAATATCATGAGTTCCGGATAGGATGTCATCCACATACGTTTCGGTTTAGGTATTGTGGCAGCCAAAGGAAACGTCGCTATCGTGTCATCTACTAATTGATGCAGGGTACGAATAGCGACGTATGGTGCACAATTAACGCCGAACGTTACGGCTTTAAGATTATGATCGGTGACAGGAGAGTCAGCCGATGTGCGAAACAAGATTCGCTGAAAATCTTTATCGTCCTCATGGATGAGTATTTGACGATAAATTTTTTCAATGTCTCCATTGAACACGAATCTGTGCATTCGCCACTGCAGAATGAGCAGCATGAGATCTGGCTGGAGTGTGGGACCAGTGTGCAACGCGTTGTTCAGGGTTGTTCCTGAACCAGATGTTTTTGAGGCGTTGAATACCACGCGAACTTTGGTGGTCACTAGAGTGGTTCATAAAAACACTCTTTTTGGAAATTCATAAACGCCACATCAGAATATTGTTATTTGTGATAAAAAAAGACACACGTCTTTTTCTATTTTGAAAAACAAAACTTTTCTTAGAGGTCGCGCTGGTCGGTTTTTTATAAAGACGCTGATGTTCTAAATTTTTTTATTTTCTTGACATGTTAAAATGCAGCTAAAAATGTGGTTTTTACATATAATTACTGTGGTATTATTGCGGAACAGTCTTGTCTTGGACAGTTAGAATGGACCTAGTTCCCGAAAATATGCTCTCGAAAAGACACTAGTAAAAGTAAAACGTTGATACTGAACGATTTACGCATTGTCATGGGTTGGAACTTGTTCCCAGGGGGTTTCTGGGGTTGCTAATTAGGAATCCGAAGTCAGCTTTTCAAAATTCAAAATGGCGGATCCAAAATGGCGGTCCATTTTTTTTTAATTATTGGATCTGTTCGAAACCCGGCACTCGAGAGTTTTGGGGGTCGCCGATTACGAATCTGAAGTCAATTTTTTTAAATTCAAAATGGCGGATCCAATATGGCGATCAAATTAGAAAAAAGTACTAAAATTAAAACGTTGGTACTGAAGGTTTTAAACATTGTAAAGGGTTAAAACACGTTTCCAGTGGGTTTCTGGGGTTGCTGATTACGAATCTTATGTCAGATTTTCAAAATTCAAAATGGTGGATCAAAAATGGCTACCAACTTAAAAAAAATGATTCGATTTGTTTCAAACTCTTAACCGCCATTTTGAGTTTTGAAAATATGACAACAAATTCGTAATCAGCAACCTCAGAAACCCCCGAGAAACGAGTTTCAACCCTTGAAAATACTTAAAACATTCAGTATCAACGTTTTAATTTAAGCATTTTATTTAATTTGATCGCCATATTGGATCCGCCATTTCGAATTTAAAAAAATGTACTTCAAATTCGTAATCGGTGACCTCGAAAGCTCCCAGTGCCCGTTTTCAAGCAAATCCAATAAAAAAAAATATCGCCATTTTGGATCCGCCATTTTGAATTTCGAAAAACTGACTTCAGATCCATAATTAGCAACCCCAGAAACCCCCTGGTAACAGGTTCAGTATAAACGTTTTAATTTTACTAGTCTCTTTTCGAGCGCATATTTTCGGGCACTAGGCCCATTCTAACTACCCAAGATAGGTATGTAATTAAGGGAATGTTCCCCAATAATACCAGAGTAATTATATGTAGAAAAAAAATTTTAGCTGCATTTTAACATGTCAAGAAAATAAAAAAATTGAGAACATCAGCGTTTTTATAAAACACCGACCAGCGCGATCTCTAAGAACACTTTTTTTCAAAATGAAAAAACACGTTTCTCTTTTTTTATCACAAATAACAATAATTTGAGGAAGCGTTTATGAATTTTCAAAAAAAAAAAATTTTTTAACCAGTCTGGTGGTCACCTTATCTGGTTTGACATTGAACCACTGAGAATCCAGGCAAATATTGTTTTTTGCGCAAGTATTGTGCCGCGAATCTTTTGTATACCTTCCAGCAGGATTTGTGGAAGTATATCGCTGCCGATTACCATATCATTTTGAGCTGGTATGTGACAGCTTGGGTCAGCAAGTTCAAGGATCTTGAATCGCTGCCAGTTTTCACGGCTAATGGTGAATGTAGGCATGTGCCTCGTGAGCTGAGGTAACACGATATCCTGTGTGTTTATCCGTTGCATGGTTTTGGGTGCAACCAATGTTAGTGGACAAAGCTTTGAGGAGTTTTGTACTACTTCTCCACCCATGCCGGAAATTTCGAACTTGGAATGTTCGAATGGTAGTTCCAACCGTTTCTGAACTTTCGAGGAAATGAAAGTTTTTTGTGAGCCTTGACCAATCAGGGCTCTAAGTTAAACAATTCCCCCTGGTGTACAACTGCGACCATGGCAGTTGGAAGGAGAATTTTGCTATCATGGTCGGTGTGCAATGATTGTATTTGTGCTTGTTTGGAACAGCACGGTTGCTTGCCTGCACTTGTCGAGCGGGAGGTGTCGACTGGTCAGTAGTGTGTTGTGCGGCGGTTTCATTCGCTTGCGCATTGGAGTGCCGAGATTGTGGTTTGGGATTCATGTGCAGCAGGGAGTGATGCCGTTGTTGGCAATGTATACATGACCACTTGCTCGAACACTCATAAGTAGCCCATAGGTATTACCAAGGCAGTTTTTGCATAGCTTGGTTTGGTTTGCGAATTGTACTCGGTTCGGTACCGAAATTCGCTTAAATTTTGGGCAGACTCTAATGGGATGAGGGGACTTGCAGTAAGAGCAAGTTGTTTCCCTCTTAGGTTCTGCCACAAAGGTTTGAGTCCTGTTAAAGGACCTGTTTTGCGCAGCATTTTGATGATCGACTGGTTTTTGTTTATTTTGGCTTGGATTAAGCCGGTTAAGTCTTTCGGCTACTTCGTATCTTGAAGTAAGAAAATCGTCCATTTGTGACCATGAGGGTAAATCTCTTCGAGAAGAGAGAGATTGTTCCCAAAGTGACAGTGTGGTTTCGGGCAATTTGGATGAGCATGTGTACACCAATATGGGATCCCATCTGTCTGTCTGGACGTCTTGGGAATTAAGAACTGGCAGACAGTTGGTAATTGATGTTTGCAGCCTTTGAAGTTGGTCGCTATTCTCGGACTGAATAGTCGGCAAAGTCATCAAAATTTTAATTTGGTTGTCAACCAGGATACGTTTGTTTTCGTATCGTGACCGTAAAGCTTCCCAGGCCAGCTCGAAGTTTTCATCGCTGAGCGGGTATTGCTTGACGATGGAACCGTCCTTTCCTTGGGTTTTGTATCGGAAGTGCTACAATTTTTGAGCACAGGAGAGCTTCGAGTGGTTGATGTACACCGCTGTGAACATGTCACGAAAAGCGGGCCATTCTTCGTAACCGCCGTAAAATGTCTCCGTGTTACAAGGTGGGACTTGAAGAAAAACGTTTGCCTCTGCCGAGGTGTGTTCCACGCGGGGTGGTGGACTCGGTGCGGCGATTGCCTTAATCAACGACAGTTGATCGGCAATTTTAGCTTTGGTCACCTCATATAATTCAAGGCAAGTGAAGTACTTGCCTTCTACCGAATTCATAAAGTTTTCGGGTAGGCTGTCATCTGGCTTTGAAAAAACCAAATCATAGGTGGACTGAAGCCGTGCCCAACAATCATCTAGTGGTTTGTCTTTTATCATGAGATACGATTCAGTGTGGTCTTGGATTGGTACATCACTGAATTTTGCACAGTATCTAATGATACTGTCACTTTCCGCTATAAACTTTTGAGCGGATGGATCAAAAGTTTTAGATTTCGGGCGCGTTGAGGGTTCCCTTGTACCGCCGGTGGCTTCTTGTGAAGCACCTTTTGACTTTGTCTCCATTTCAGAAGCTTTTGATGGACTGTGTCCAAGTGGCATTTTGAATGTCGTGGAAGGTCACACGTATATAAATTAAAAGAAGATTTAATTAAATCTAGCTGAGTACCACCCAGATATCGTTCGCAAAAAATTCGAAAAATATGTGTCAAACGAGAAAAAATTGCACTTCGTGCCACAGAAAATCAGGAAAAAATATAAGATTTTGTGTTTTTGTTTCTTGCAAATTACGTTTAATTTTTATTTAATATTTGGTTCAGCACTTTTTATAACGTGGAAAACGGAGCGTCCTAATTAAATCCGCGGAATATGGATCAGAATATGGAGAAAAAAAATCACAAACACTTTCCACTGTTATATACGTGGTGAAATATACGTATGTATAAATGTTTAATGTGATATAAATAATTATGTAAATACTGAAAAAGTATTGGTTATCTCTCACTATCTAGACAAATGCAATTTAGAAGTTTTCCCTACTGGGTTACATGTATCTAAATATCTTAAACTCACTTCTTATCGCGTTATAATGTTCGGGTGATAATATTCTTTGTTAGCACGTATGTACGAATGTGCAGAATATGTGTAATGTAAAAATGTACATACGTATGTAGGTATGTACAAATATTTACGTATGAAGCCGAGTATATGGCTAAGCGATGCTTTGTCACAGTAGTGGTGAGTTAACAACCCAAAAGATCAGATTTTGTTTTGATTATAGTGTATGTATGTATGTGCAAATATTTACATATGGGTGTTTGCATACAGCCGTACGCGACATTCGTACGCTTATAGAGTAACGTAAATCTATCAAAAATAGAAGTTACAGAAAAAAGAAGATTACGGTTATGTTGCAACCAAAGGGTATTATGTTTGAGAAAAAAATAAGCAGCCTCGAAACCTTGGGTTGGAAAATATCCGTTCAAAACCAGTTGATAACGTACGCGACAAAAAAAAGAAGTGGTTTTAAGGCACATATACATATATGCGAAAGTCTGCGAATCATGAGAGTTTTTCTTTTCTTTAAAAATTCCTGAACTAAGCTAAATAATTTACCTTTACAATCCTTCCATTTTTTGATAGAAATTATCTCTGGCTAGTTTTTATTAAAAAAAAATATAATAACGTACGCGACAGATTTTTCCCCCATACAATATTTTTACTAGTAACACATACTAAATTAAGTTTTTTCAGTTCTTCTCTCCACCGTTTCGCGTTTTCAAAACCTTTTTCCGTCATCTGAATACGAAATTTAAAGTTATAAAGCCGTTTGAATTCATTTGCTTGCATTTTCGGTTTACATTTTCATGGAAACACGCATATATGCGAAAGTCTGCAAATCATGGGAGTTTTTCTTTTCTTTAAAAATTTCTAAACTAAGCTAAAAAATGTACCCTTACAATCCTTTCATATTTTAAGAGAAATTATCTCTGGCCAGTTTTATATTAAAAAAAAAAAATAACGTACGCGACATAACGTACGCGACAATTTTTCTCGTAAGTAATAAAATGTATTTATTGAGAACTCTTCTCGCCACCGTTTCATTGTTTTACAACTATTCTAAGTAATTTAAATGGAAATTTTGCAATTAACATTGGTTTTGATGTATTTTATTGAAATTTTCGTACTTACAATAACGTATGCGACAAACTTTAAAGGGTAATAAAATATATTTTTACTTCGGTTGGAAAGAAAATTTTACTGTATATCTTTAACTAGAAGATTTCTCGCTTAAGAATTGTAATCTGCATTACCTGCGACTGCCAATATACAAATGACATAGACAAACAATGTTTTTGCATAACGTACGCGACATTAGAATACTATCAGAAGCAAATCAAAAAATTACCGTTATTCGAGCTCTAACTTCACCTTTTTCTCATTTTTATAGTTAGTTGTTATTGCAAATTTGATTTTAAGATGTAATTGTAATGTTTCAAATCTCTTAATTTAGTTAATAGGAAAGAGAAAATAGTTCATTTCATTAGAGAAAACTGAGTCGAAGAGACATTCAGTTTTACTCTTCCATTTTTGAGTTTTAAAATTCCAATAAGCTGAAATACTTCTATAATATAAAAATTCGAGTATTTTTGTCTTATTAATTCGTCTTAAAAACCCTTTTCAGTTGTTTTTATTTTTTCAGTCCTGGTTGACATTTTAATGGAAACACCCATATGAAGCCGAAGATATGGCTAAGCTACGCTTTGTCTTCGCAGTGGTGAGTGAAGAAGTACGAAAAAACAGAGAGTTTGTTTTGATTACAGTGCTTATGTATGTATGTGTGCGGGAATGCACAAGGGGATGTAATAATACGTAAAGAGCCGCTCACCGCTGAGGTGAGTTCTTGGTACCGAACGTATTTAAGTCGGAGAGCGGGCTTTGACTTACGTTCTCTTAGCTTGTGAGTGCAGCAGAGAAAAGCGAGGTGGAAAGATATGAAATAAGTTAGAGTGCGTTTGGTATATGTGGACTGTATTGTCCGATGAACAACAGCGACTCTCTTAGCTATTATGCGAATAGCTGCAGAAAATGCAACTTTTAAAAATGCTTATATGTGCCAACGTATGTACATATTACGGATGTTGCGTATGTGGAATTTTAGACATCCGCGGATGCGAATGCGGATGCGAATATCTAACAGCTAACATCCGCGGATGCGAATGCGGATGTCAAGTATTTATAAGAAACAATTAGAATCTAGCATAATACAATGGCGAGATCGTATGTCAGGTTTTTCTAAAGCTTTTTAAAAAGAATTCTTCATTCTCCTTTGGCTGTGTCAGAATTTGGGGAATCTGTAACTTCACCAGCGTTTTTCGATTTTAAGCTGAGATCCCACGATTGCCGCAAATGGACCAATCTGGAACAATTTTTATTGTGCTGTATTAGAGTACAATAAAAAAATTGTCCCAATGAAATTCTGTACAGTCACACGGTTGCCTCGTTTTATACAATTCCGATTGCCGCAAGTTGGGGAAAAGCAATATAGTGACAATAATTGCCCAAACTTATCACACGATTGTACGAGCATGCGGTAATTGCGACCATAAGGTGTTGCGCTGACTTCTAAATTCTGTTTTTTTTCTCTGTTGCGTAAAAATGGCGTATTCTTAATAAAAAAAATAAAACAATTGCATCTACTTTGTATATTACGGGCTCATTTTGTGCAAATTTGTTGTTGTTTGAAAGCAAAGAAGCAAAAACTTGCGTCCAATGAAAACTCACGCATTTATTTAGAAGTTTGAGTGTATAGTTTTTTATTTTTCGACGATAACTGCAACGTGCTATGTGAAGTTCAAGTTGCAACAGTTTTCTTTTTAATTTTGTTACATAGAGGTTTTTTTATTCATTACAAGTAAAATTGGTACAAAATAGTTATGTTTGTTTAAATGAAAGCTGCGAATTTACATAATTTATGTTTGGAATGAAATTTTATAATTATATGTACAGCTCGCAACAAAAGATAGCACCTTAACATTTTGATCAGTCTTGACTTTCTTCTTCTGTTTGTTTAATGTTCGTTTTTTCCCATAAAACCATAGCTCACTGTCTAGTAAAAATCACATAAGTCCAAATTTCAATCTATATACAAAAATTATAAACATTTATTAAACCCTTGATCACAATTCAATGGTTTTTAATTTGGATTTCTAGAAAAAATTTTGTTATGTTTATGTTTACAAAGTAATTTACAGAGAAGAAAGTGCATAATACCGTCAGCTAAAAAATTATAACTTCCACCAATCCAAATTAAAAACCGTGGGATTGTGATCAAAAGTATAAGGAATGTTTATAATTTTTGTATAAAGCTTGAAATTTGGATTTATGCAGTTATTGTTAGACAATGAGCTATACTTTTATACAAAAAAAAAAAAATTGTTGTATTGAAACATTTTGGTCCAACATTTTCACCAAGAGTTCACGTTCATGATTTTTAGTGACGCATTTGTCTTCTAATATTACGGCTTGGTGGTTGTCAGAAGGCATATTTTCAGTCTTAAATAACTTAGCAAAACTGTACATGCATACAAAGATACGTAATAGTTTCAGTGCGTTTGAAAGGCGCCACGTTCCCTTTTCAAATAGCCCCAATTTTCTCAAAGAGCATGGGACTGATTTCATATATCTCTATACCATTTTCGAGTAATTTACCATGGGAGGTGCGACGTCCCTTTTTCCAATATCCCCAACTTTTCTTCATGACCAGTCGCGTTTTATATATCTTGTACATACCAAGTTCCAGTACTATTCCATGAACACATCCAGAGATATGCAGTATGAAAAATTCGATGTGTATGGGAAGTGCCACGCCTCCTTTTCCGATAACCACAATTTATCTCCATGAGTATGCGATTGCTTTCATATATCTCCATACCAAGTTCGAGACCTATTCCATGAACATTTTCCGGGATATGCAGTATGAAAAATTCGGTTTGCTTGGGAGGTGCCCTGCCCCCTGCACCTAGCGGTATGAAATATGCTTTACATCCGATTCCCATACCTACCATATATAACCCAAAAATTTCATAAAGATCGGTCGAGCAATGTACGAAGAGTTCGGTTTTTATATATTAGATAAGCACGACGCGAGAACATAAAAAAAATTTCGATGAATTTCGGGTTCACAACTATCCTATCTTTTAAGTTGGAACCAACAATACACACGCACAAAATTACATTGAAATCGGTTAAGCGGTTTCGGAGATTAGCGTAAACGAACACAGAGACACAGGATATTAACATATATGTTAAGATACCCTACTATAAGCACCTACCATAGATACGTTTGCGTACCAAATTTTAATTTCATTTGACTTATGGTTTTGAAATTATAGCTGATAAAATTTTCCACGCCTATGGGATGTGCCACGGCCCCTTTTACATTCCCATTTTTATATAAGCACCCCCCATTGATATATCTGTATACCAAATTTCAAGTTCGTGGGACTTATAGTTCCGACGTTATAGCTGATATAAAATTACATGCCTATTGGATGTTCCACGCCCTCTTTTCCAAACTCATTTATATAAACCCTAATATAAGTACCTACCATAAAAATGGCTCCGTACGAAATTTCAAGTTCAAGCGACTTATAGTTCCGGAGTTATAGCTGATAAAACATTCTTGGTCCATGGTTCGTGCCGCTCCCCCTTTTACAAACTCACTTATATATAGCCTACTATAAGCACCTGCACAGATACGTCCGCGTACCAAATTTCAATTTCACGTGACATATGATTCCGAATTTTCCACGCCTATGGGATGTGCCACGCCTCCTTTTGCAAACCCATTTATATATACCTTACTGTAGTTATGTCTGTATGCCAAATTTCAAGTTCATGTGGCTTATAGTTCCGGAGTTATAGCTGATAAAATATTCCTATGGGATGTGCCACGCCCACTTTTACAAACTCATTTATATATACCCTACTATAAGCATCTACCATATGTGTGACTGAATAACAAATTTCAAGCTGATGTGACTTATGGTTCCGAAGTTATGGCTGATTAAAAATTTCACGCCTATGGGAGGTGACACGCCCCCTTGTCGAATCCAAATTTGTTTACTCTATTATAGGCCCAGGTGTCATGGCAATACTCTGTCAAAATTTTGTTCGATTCGGTTCGTCCGTTTAGGCTGCAACCTGGCACATACATACATACATACATACGTACTTCTCGGCCACAGGGCCACCTATCGTGTATATTTTTAGTCCCAATATTTATTTTCAGTTGTCTCAATTGTATTCTAAATATGAGCCACATCGGCAGGAAAATGCAGTATTTAGGAATATTCCGACTCTAGCGCCACCTAGCGAATGCATTTTTGGTAAGGATATTTATTTTATAGGTGCTGACACATGTTCCAAATATGAACCAAATCGGGCTAGCCGTTTAATAGTTTAGTGACATTTAATGTACAGAAAACTCTATGAAATTGTGAAATCGTGACGTCGCAGCACACGTCATTTTTCGGCAACAACAACAAAAAGTTTCAAATTTTTTTAAATCGAAAAACCTTCCACACAGAATTTCTAAAAAAGTACCTTTTACAGAATTGAAATCGGTTCAGCCGTTTGGTCAGGCATCGCCGTCATACTGAAAACATTTCATTTTTATATATATAGATAATGAAAATTAAATAAGTAGAAGAGAAATAGTCAAGACTGGTCAAAATGTTGAGGTTCTACCGTTTTTTCGTAGGCTGTATTGAACATTTAAGTTTTTTTTAAATAAATTTATACTGCCATGGCAGTTCGCCAATTGATGACATAAAATATCCTTCGTTTATATGGTGTTGGCATTTCCTCGGTTCCTGGCTCGATCTGCAGTAAAGGAACACGACTGCACTCTCCTGAAATGAGGTTACCTTGGCTATCATAACGATCAAACATCGACGACGATGCATAGTTCGCACTTTTGTTGAGTAAGTAATTGTGCAAAGCACAAGAAGCAGGTGTCAAGCTTTTGGTTTTTCTGCATCGAGTTTTATTGGACGAGAAAATACTTGAAAGCAGATTGCGAGTATGCCAAACGCATTTTCAACAATGTGCCTCAAGAATGATAGAATACAAGATTGCGCATTCCTGCGGGTGATGACGTCAAGATAGCAACGAATAGGAAAGAGTAATTAGAGATGGAGGAGAGAAAGAGTGTTAACAGTCAAAGAGGTCGCCATATTTACATGCATATAAACATCTCTGCATACATACAAACAGTTTGCTAAAATGACGTCACACGAACAACTGATTCTGTCAAATTCGCCAAGAACAAAGTAGCGGTACTGCTGATTGCGCCACCGTGAATGTGCCTTGCCCGAGACAACCTGTAATTAAATATACGTTGTCCTGCAGTCAAGTTTCGACCTGGGTAAGGTTTCATAACATTTGTTTGCATTGAGAATGCGTCGTCGGCTACTATAACAAAAGAAACGCCCATTTGACTAGCGGGAAACGGTCGAGGTGGGGTTAAATTTAGAGAATTGTTTTTCAGAGCTGCAGAAAACGAACACTTGTTGAAGACAGCACCATTCGATACGCGTCCATTGCAGCCAACATCAACGTAAATAAATTTGCATTGTGCATCGACAATGGCCATAGTTATAATAGGTGCTGCCCGAGTGCGCCGGCGCCTTCATAACAATATGTTTACCGTCTAGCGCTCCCACACAGTTTGGAAAATTCCACATTGCTTCAAATCCGGATGCAACTGCTGCCAACTGGTCCGATGTGGAAGGAACCTGGTAAGCGATCCACTGTTGAAGTTTGTTTTAATGACTTTGTGGTAAGACCTACCTTCATATACTTATCCTTCAACATGGCGTAAATGGCATTGAAAACTTCTGGAATTATTTTTGATATGGTGTTTGGTGCAATCCGGAAAAATGCAGCTAAGCTTTTGAAGCTATCGCCAGTGGACAAGT
Organism: Rhagoletis pomonella; assembly: GCF_013731165.1. Taxonomy (NCBI): domain Eukaryota; kingdom Metazoa; phylum Arthropoda; class Insecta; order Diptera; family Tephritidae; genus Rhagoletis; species Rhagoletis pomonella. The sequence continues at coordinate 353,165 of NW_023458573.1, forward strand.
ACCGCAGGGTCACGGCTAAACGCTCACATGGAGGTATGGCTTTACGCATGTTTGTGTTCAGCTTTTGAATTCGTGGCGAAATCAAATCCAGCAATTCCTTGACATTTTCTTCATTCATCCGAAGAAAATTTTTAAACAGAAACTTTGGGTTTTCTATTTCACGAAACTCGCGTAGAAGTTTTTGATTTCCACCTTCAATTGGGATTTTTGGAGCCAATCACGAACCCAAATACTTATTTTTTAAGGTTTTTTTTGTATTAACTTTTTGTTTTGTCATTAACATACAGGATGTAATTGCACATAATATTCGTGCTAATTTACGTTTATTTCGAACGTAGTACGTTTTTCTCTGATTATTTTTTAAAAACTTGCTCCCAACGTTTGAAATTTGTCTGACATTTATTTTGACAATCGGGACATAAAGAGACGATCGTGAGACCTATTGCGATAATATTTGGCGCTGAGCTCATTGACGCAACAATGAGACAATCGAAATTGTCGCAAATCGCACCAGTCGTTAGATTTAAAGGTTCATTAACAAAGATTTGCACAAATAATGGCCGAGGAGATGCCGAAAGATTGCTGCCTTTGCGGCAATCATGGGGCCCTAGCTTTAAATCGCTACTACCAACAGTTGTAATTTTTTTTTTACTGAATAAGGGACAATTTAATTGCTATGCAAATGTAGAAAAGCTTTTTAAAATTTTGACTTTTTAATTTTTTTTTTACATTTTGTCATGCAAGTGTCACGTAACGTCAAATCACTGGTCACCCATATATAACACTCTTCAGCAGTTGGCTAGGGAATCGATAAAACCAAGTTTTTTCGTAAACATGGATTGTATATACACACATATAAAAGTAATTTCTTACTTTTCACAGGCTGGCGATTTTAAACGTTTTTTTCAAATTGAATGTAACTGCAATTAATTTAAATTAAAGTATCGGTATGATCAAAAGACCTTTTTGGGATTTTCAGTGCGAGGAATCTGAATCTACAATTGCAGCCATGGAAGGAAAGTGAAGGAAAATTACAAACAATGTTTCTTCATGTGTTTTGCACCAGAGCGCACCCTAGCGGCCGTTTTCGGTAAAAATATCAAAATATCTTTTGATCATAACAGTACTCCAATTTAAATTAATTGCAGTTACATTGAATTTGAAAAAAAACGTTTAAAATCGCCAGCCTGGGAAAATTGAGAAAATACATTTATATATAAAATCTAGGCTTTCATAAAATCTTAGGTTAAACTATTCCCCAGAAAAAAACTGAAAACTCGTACAGTGTAATCTGTAAAAGTCAAATTGTTCAACTCATTTCTTGTAATTCATGTTATTAAATTAAATTATTATATGTACATATATTTACATAATACAAAACTAATTGTCGTAGTCTGCTTCCAAAGAAGCTTCCATTGCAGTTTTTACAAGATCTATGTGCAGTTTTTTAGCAGCCTTTCTGTTTGTTTTTCAATTTCACGCATTTGTGATGCCAAATACATACCGATCGTATGCCAATTGTCTTGTTCTGCCTCTAGGTACTTGACTGCATGCTCCAGTATGTCGGTTTGTTGTAGTTTTCCTTTTTCATGAGTGGAAGAAGTTAGCGAAGTGCTGCAGCCTGGCTGTGTTTCGTGGGCATCTAATGTTGACACTGAGCATGTACTTTTTGTTAAGTCATGTCGATTATAAAATTGCATAGCGCCAATTGGTTGGGTGTTCTCTGCCGCCTGACCTGACTTTGTCTTTATTTTATTCTTTACATTTTGGAATGCCGTTTTTACATTGGCCTATTTCCCTTTGCAGTCTTCCACTGTATGTGCGCGAATATTGCCAAATACATGGGTGCGCCTCTACAGCTAGTATCAAGTCATTAATGGCACTATAAGCCCACAATGAAGTAACACTCGGCTTCTTCCTTTTTTTGATACAGGTGCTGATACTGGTTTATCAGAGACGCAGGATGCAAATTCGGAGCTCACTGCATTTTGCATCGCAGCCAAGATTTCGTCGTCGGACTCCATGTTAAAGCTTAAAAAATAATTATGATTAGAATATAAATTAAATTAACAGGTATGTTACTTACGAAAGCAAGGATATAGTTTTTGGACACAATGAGGAAAATATATAAATTAGTTAAAAAAGCGTAAATGTTGTTGTGTATTGTTCAATTCAATTACCGCACAAGAAAACAATAAAAATTGCAGCATTTTTGAAATTTTTATTGACACATTATTGACAATCGACCTATCACACGATTGTCGCACACAGGCCGTATTTGATTGGGCACAGTAAGCACAATATCGGCCTCTATTGCCGCATGAGTCAATTTATTGTGAAATCACACGATTGGGGCATAAAATGAGGCAATAATTGGTGTATAGCGGCAATCGTGCGATCCCAGCTTTAGATTTTATAATTAATTTTTAATACTTTCTTCTGCGAGCTAAATAGGTGAATATGGAAAATATTATTTTTGAACAAAATTCTGTTTTCAACGTCGTAGCTGCCAGCCGAATAGGATCAGAATATTGCTATTTTTTTTTAAAAGTACCGCGTTTTTTTATAAGTATCTGAATCTCGATATGTTACGTAATTCTTATCTAATTAAAGGTAAGACCTATAGCTTCTTTAATTATTTGAGCATCGATTCTCTTTATAGCCAGAGTTGATCATTTCTGTTGTAAATGCCGATTGAAGGAGCTTACTCTTGGACTTTAAATTGCCGAGAAGGGACAGTTTTGCGACAGAAGTTTTTAGCCAAGGATCCAATGTATATCCCTATGAAAAAAATATTGCCTTTGTCGGTTACGGTTTTTAAAATGTTTGCTGAAAATAAATTCCTCAAAGAATGCGGCATTCGCAGCATACGATTGCGAACGACTCACTGGTGCCGAGCCGTTGAAGAACTGTTGGCAAATAAACGTGCAAGAAATAGTTTCGATACTAGCAAGTCAATATTCTTATTAAGTCTCATCAAAAAATTCCTTGTCGTTTAAAGGATAAAGGGGATGCCGCATTATACTAAAGCCAGCTTGTCGACATAAGCTACTATTCCTACTATCAAATCTCGAAAATTTGGTTAAGAATTACAGTACACACTTTCTTCTTTTATATCTAGTAGTTTTTTTTTAAGATTGGTCCAAAAAAATCATAATAAAGAAAGAAACCAATGCAGGTATTTAAAGCACAGAAAAAAATATTATTAAAAGGACTACGTTCTCTTTGACGTACGTCAAAGGTCAAGTAGAAGTGGGAACTTGTATGAGTGCCCATTGGTAGCTCGGTTATGTAGCTTAAATAATAGTTTAATAATAATAGTTTAAAGACATTTTTATCAAAATTGATAAATATGACATTTTACCAGTTTTGTTACACAAATACTCCCACGACAACAGGCAAAAATATTGGTTACAATTTGTCAGTTTGTTTGCCATATATACGTTTTATCGGTGCATTTGCAAAACATTCGCATTCGCAAAAGCTCCGCATTGATTGTTGCGAATGCGAATATTAAAATTAATGCGGAAGCTTCGCGGTTGCCAATGCGAATATTCGCAACAACCCTGGTACGTGTGGTATATGGGGAAAAATGCACTTATGTTCTCGGCACTTTGTTTAGCCAAGTTCAACGAACTATGCGACCAACGGCAAATATTGGTAATTGGTAATTGGTAAGGAAAGTAAATGATTTTAATGTGCTAATATTTTGTTCTTGCACAGTGGGACACAGTAGTTATATGCCTACTGCAACGGAATTTATTTTGGGGTATATATCAGAATTTGTATATATTAATAAACCGTGGCGTTTGTGTGAGTATAAACTCCAACAAAGCACCAGTGTTTTTTATTTGGAAAGATAAGAAAAAATAAAGAGTCCAAGTTTTAATATACCTAATATAAAATGGTGTTTGGCGGTTTAATTAATGTATTAAACCTAAAGTTCGGTTACAATGTTACCTCTGATATGAATTGGTGTGGTGGCGGAACGTCCGTAGTCGTTGGTGATTAAACTCAAACTGCGTATAGAAAGATTTAAAGTCTTAAATCGAACCCTCAAAACAGTTTTTAGAATTCGTTTGAAGGGGAAATTGGCCGAATACGTACTGACGTGAAAAGTGCAGTTTCTCACATATGAGCGTGTATGTGTGCATGTGTTAAGTTCACATTAGGGAGGAACTATTATAATATAATTTAATAATTTGGTTTAGCGTGGAGGCCTAAACAATATATGTACATATACTTATATATATATATATATATATAAGATCGGCGGTATGTTGAGATATACCGCTTTCCGGGAAACGGAATTTTTGTACCAAAATTTTAATAGCGGCAAATTACCGGTTTTGGCGAGAATAAATACGCTTTTTATGAAATTATATATATGTACATATGTATATGTATGTATATGCTCGTTGGCAGTTTATATTTAATAATATAACTTTTGAGAAAATGAGTTATATTATTTTAATTATTAAGAAAATTAAAATTTGCCTACTCACTACTTTCCTTTACGTTATGTGTATATTAGGGCGGGTCGATTTAAAAATCACTCATTGCTCTGTGAAAATCGTATTCTAGGGATCAAAATAAGAAACTTTGCCGAAGGAACCATACCTCTAAAACGAATTCTGATGTCCCCCAATTTGGGTCGAACTTTTGGGTAGGGGCAAATTTTGAAAAATCCCACTTTGACCCATTTAGAGTGCTCCAATCGAGTCCAAATGTATGACCGACCCCCACTAACTTTGGACGGCCGATCCACCCATGCTAGTGGAACCCCCCTGGAACTCCCCTGGGGGGTTCCCCATACAATCATTTCAAAAAATCACCATTTTTGGCCTTTACATGAAAGAATCAGCTAAATGGCTATGGTTTTTCTTTATTTTTATTTATTTATTTATAATAATATTTATTATTTATTTATAATAATATCTATTTTTTCTCTTAAGAAATTTATTTAGTCAGAACATATGTAAATGAAAAAATTAATTTAAGTGAGTTATAGAAAAGAAACTAAAAAAAATTATTGTTTGAAGTCTTTTTTACTTTCAAGTCTGGGCAATTTCGCACGGCTCTCTAATGTCGTCGCCATAACAACCTCTACATTTTCCGGTATAACCCGTTTGGAAACGCTAGCTAGCAATTGAACATGTCGTTCCGTTCCTTGTATGTGTGATGGAATTTTTGGATCATTAAACGGTGGATCATCTTGATTTAAATATTCTTTCAATGTATCGTACGGAATGCTTCGCGTGAATGGTGGTTCAAATACGACATTTATATCATTCAAATTGATCATTTCCGTATAACTTGTGCAATTAAAGTTTACATCTGGTTTTTTATAAACTCTAAGTTCCATTGGCTCGTCAACATCGGTTCGATAGCGTAGAATTTTCTTGATGGCACAGTCGCGCTTTTCTTTGCTATCATCAAACAACATTGATAACAAGATATTTTCCGAATGCGCATAATATGAATTATCTTTAATTACTTGATTGACAATTTTACGTAAACGAGGTTCCAGAAATCGTGACCAACCAATGAACTTGAAAAATAATGCACTGCCGTACACGATAGAGCTGTAATACTTGATATTGAAGTACATTGGCACATAACATTTAATTATAAATTCAACCAGAATTCTTAAATTTGCATCTGGATTTTCCGTTGTCACATATAATCGCAATAATCTAGCGGCCTTGGTGAGCCACCGAGAATGTACAATTTTCCCTGGTTTGATGTTAGCCAGATCCACCGGAACCACGCCGCTAGAAATTGCATGGGCCATGTCGTATAAGTACTTCGAATCGGTGGAAAATTCAATTTTTTCTGGAGCAGGGGGCATATTTTGCAACTCAATTTTCTGGAAGCCGTCCACCACCTGAAAATATATAATAATAAAATAATTAAAAATGGTTGACAATTATAATAAATGAGTGATAGCAATAACTTACCGGAAGAGTTTCACAAGTTTCGATTTGACGGCTCAGTTTTCCGGTTGCCGATCTTGGTCCAGTGCTGGTTGATTTATCCAAAGCTTCAAACAAATGCCGAAACGGAAGTTCGTTGAAGTGTAGAAGGCAAACGAACCAATGCAATGGTCTTTTTAACAGCAATTCGAATCGTCGTATAATTCCACCGTGTGGGCCAGTGTTTGTTGGCTCACCGTCAGTGCATATTCCAATTAATGCATCCAGTGATATATTTTTATCGTTGAAAAAACCATTTAATTTGGTTGTTTTGTATTCAGCGGTTTCATGTTCCAGTCCTACGTAACCAATCAATTCAGAATTGAGTTCTCTCAAAATAACAAGATGAGGTTCTTTTACCATCCTAGTATGATACTTCTCATCAATTTTATCTATCGCTAACAAATTGGTATCATCTAACCGTTTGCGAAGCACTTCTTGTCTGCATTTCTCTTTTTCTCTGCGAACTTTCGATTTATCCATGATGAGAGGTTTCCCATGCTTATCTTTAATTTTAAAATCTTGCAAAAGAGCGGTTCCCAATGCTGATGCTACTCTGTCAGGCACACCAAATCTGTCATATACCAAGGCAAAGTTAAAACAATCGTATCTCTCTGTGTATTGTGAACTTGTGCTTCTATCCATATCTTCTTGAACCGGTGGCGGTGCGTATGTTGAATCATCGGGATCTTGGTATGTTGGCATTGATGACATAGACGTTGCTCCTTGCTCTTCAGTTTCCATCACAAATGCATCCATTGTTAGTCTTCTCTGATTATGTTGATCGTGCATGAAGTCTTTGAGGCGTTCGGGAACCCAGCCGCATGCACATGGAGCTGCCTTCAAATCGCATTTACATGTTCCAATGTAAAAAATTGTTTCCAGAGATTTTACATACTCTGTAAATTGTTGGGTGTTGTTTCTTCTCTTGATTTGCTCTTGATACTTGTCAAGCAATTTATTCAATTTATTAAATACACTTTTTTTCAGCATTATTTCCATACCAAGTTTTTCCCAAATTCCAATCAACTTATCTTGTACTTGAATAGTAATTGATTTATGGGAAAACTTTTTTTGTTCTGTTTTAGCACGTTCGCTTAAGTAAAAATAATATCTCAAGATATCCAGATGGGTTGGTAAATTAAGATCAGTTAAATCAGTAGACACACCAAAAACAGTAACATCATGCTTGGGTATATGACTCATTGGGTTTTCGATAGTTGTTGATGTAGTTGCTTCATCTTGCGGTGTAGAGGATGGTGGATTCATTGTAAACTTTTTGATTTGGAATGGTCACTTCACTTATTATTTTTTTTGAAATATTTTTTTATCTGAAAGTAGCACTTCACACTTTGAGTTCTTCACAACGACTTAATGCATTCACAAAAACTGTTGCGTTATATGTGACCTGGTCTACGGAAAGGGGGCTTAGGTGTCAAAAAATCAATTTTCACTTTTTGGTTGATTCGGATGGAAGATGAGATGCTTTTTCACGTGGTGAAAAGCAGAAAATCCTAACTTGCTTAGAAGTGTACTAAAAATGTAGAGAAAGAAGAGTAAAAATACGACAAAATATAATTTATTGGTATCACTAAATCAAGTTCATTTTTCGACATCTCTAAACAATTGTTCCGCGTACTCTCGATCATTTCCCGTGGTATCAGTGTATGGCATTCATTATTACAACAATCTTTTGACAGAAATTTTGTTACCAGCTCCTCCTCCTTTACATGAACAACATACAGGTCCATCTTAACAAAAGTTTGTTCGGTATCATCTTCTGCCTGAGATACACATACTTCGTCTTCATCATCATCGCTCTCTTCATAGTTTTCATCATCGTTTTCATCATCCTTTTCATGGAAATATTGTCCGTATACGGCACTGAACTCCTCATCAACACTCATGTTTCATTTCATGCGAAAAGCGGAGACGATAATCAACAGAAACAGTAAACGTCACTTCTTCAGTGTTACTTTTTTAAATGTTCCACACTAGCAACTTACACGATAAACTATAATAATATTCCGACCAACAACAACACTTACTGGACCAACAACAACACTTACTGGACGTCCGGCGCGGAGAACAATTAACGAGATAATGAGAAACTGACGAAACGAGTTGCTTACTTTTAACAGCTTTTTCACAGAAAACTAGTTTTCGCACGTAAGCTCCCTTTTCGTAGACCAGGTCACATATATGGTCTACGCGACGAGGTAATAACAATGAAATGGTAATTTCAATTCTACCTGCTGTGTCTTGTGGTGGCTTAAAAAAAACAACACAAGCAATTTTACGATCTGCAATTGTGTCACAGTGATACCTTCATTGTTTAAAAGGGTTGCGGTGCATTCCAGTGATACCTTAATTGTTAAAATGGTTGCAAAAAACGCGCATTTCTTAAGATGGTGCCTTAAAATACCCACAAAAAGGGTTGTAAAAACAAACCTTCATTTCTTAAGTAGGTGCTATAAAAAAACTACACAAGTTTACGACATGCAGCTGTGTCTTAAAAAACGCACACAAGCAATTTTCCGATTTGCAATTGTGTCACAGTGATACCTTCATTTTTCAAAACGGTTGAATAAAAAACCCACACAACTATGTTTACGACATGCAAATGCATCACAGTGATGCCTTGGTTTTAAAAGGGTTGTAAAAACGCTAATTTCTAATAATTTTTTTAAATTTCTTTTCTATTACTAAGTTAAATTCATTTTTTCATTTACATATGTTCTGACTAAATAAATTTCTAAAGAGAAAAATAAACTCCAAAAAGAAAAAACATAGGCATTTCGCTGATTTTTTCATGTAAAGTGCAAAACCGGCGATTTTTTGAAATGTTTGTATGGTGAACCCCCAGGGGGTTTCCAGGAGGTGTGCCACTGGCATCGGTGAGTCGGGCCTCCAAAGTTAGTGGGGGTCGGTCATACATTTGGACTCGATTGGAGCACTCTAAATGGGTCAAAGTGGGATTTTTCAAAATTTGCCCCTACCCAAAAGTTCGACCCAAATTGGGGGACATCAGAATTCGTTTTAGAAGTATGGTTCCTTCGGCAAAGTTTCTTATTTTGATCCCTAGAATACGATTTTCACAGAGCAATGGGCGATTTTTTTGCCTCCCCACAAATCGACCCGGCCTAGTGTATATATATAAGTATAAGTACGCTCTTTGCTTTGCCTGTTGTAACGGCTGATGCTATTGTTGGCTGCTTGGCTAATGTGTGGGGCTCGATTAGTTTTTATTATTGCGCCTGGTGTTGTTGCCACTGATGCTGGTGATGGCTTGGTTGGGTGATGGCTGCCGATTGCGCTTTGTTGCTGTGCTTGTTGCCACTTAATTTGCCAGAAATGTATGCATGTACACAAAGGTATTGGTACAGAGAACTTTTTCCACAGTATTTTTTTTTCAAAGTGTTTTGTTTTTTTTTATGAATATTTTTCGCATTCAAATTATATCAAATTTGCTTCGTGCAAAAGAGTTGCAGGTATTTTTATTTATTTATTTTATTTTTTTCACTCTGAGTTAGCGATGTGTAAGTAAATGTGTATTTCGCTTGCATATATGTACATATGTAGCACTGTATGTATGCGTGCACTTTTGTTTTTTGAACACTTTGTGTTTATTGATTTTTTCCACTTTTTAATAGTTTTTATATTAGTTTAGCGGACGTACGAGTACGGATTTTTTTTATTTTTATTTTGAAGTGTTTTTTTTTCTTTAGGAGCTGGGCCACGGTAGGCTGCGAAGGACCATGAATAATTCATTCGCTTGGTCTCTTTGCACTCACCTCACTATACTGTAATTTCCGTTTGAAGGATAAAGACTTGTTTTCGGTTTAAAAATGTAAAAACTTTAAACTTAGTTTAGTTTTTATGTATTTACAAATTTATTTGGCTAATAGATTTCAAAACCGTGTTGAATCCGATGATTATTTTCGAGAAGGGCGCGTGCACGATGTCCGACATTTTTGGCTGAACTGACTTTCTGCGGATTTCGCACGATGATAGGGAGGCGGCCGTGCGCGCTCGGTACTCATATTTTCGGAGTTGACGTCGGTCAACTGCCACTGCTGCGGCCAAGGATTGCGCGCACGGCCGTCGTATTGCGCTTTAAGCGACGGCTTAAACAATATATGTAAAAAAAAATATTAAGTTTATAAGCACTGCCGCAGAAATTATAAATTTAATGGTAGTTTGTAAGATTAGAAAAGTTATCGTTACTTTCGAAAGAAAGATTCAATAAATACATATTATAGCAAAAAAAAAAATATATGATACCCACAGTCATTTTTTGTCTATGTCATCAAATCTGCACCGTTCGTTCGATTTTCGAAAATAAGGTGTCAAATGAAAGAGCTTGGACTGTAGATGCCATGACTCTAGCCCTTGATTTTTGGCAACTTATGTTCGAAAATTTTTTTCATATGAAAAAAATGCTGAGCACCGTCAAAAAAAATTGCCAAAAATCAACGGTAAGTCCAAGATACTTAAAATTTGCACTAAAATTTAATTCTAAAGACGCTGATCAAAAAGTTAGAAATTTTAGTCAAAGTTTGCAGAATTTTCATAGTTTTCGCGCAAAGTCTGAACCTTGGATTTATGTCGTGTTTGTTAAGTAATCAGCTGTACTTTCATAAAAAAATAATAAGCGTTAAATAACATAAAGAAAAATAGCGAAAACTTACTAAAATGTCGCGTAACAGTTTTTATTTGGTTCACTGTATGCGTACCTCGGTAACCGATTTATCAATTTGAACAAAACTCAGTGCATTTAATGACCTTGGCACAAAAAAGCTATATATAAAAAAAAATCGAAATCGGGACTAAAATTACGCCCACTTTCCACTTTCAATAAAAAAAAAAACCTTAAAAACATATTGTGGGTTGCGTTAAAATGTTGCACCACGTTGAATTTTGTATTCTACCAGCTAAAGGAACGTATACTAAAAATTCGAAGTTTGTGAGAATTGTTCATATCTCTGCTTGACTAAGTTACCAGAAACTACATTAGCGTTGTGAGAGCAAACTATTGAAAACAAAACTGAAATATCCAAGTGGGTAGACATGGATAAATTTCTTTCACAACGATTAGAGGCATGAAATATTACCCAACTGCACAATAGGAATAAATATAATGAAACTCACCAAAAAGGATTCAAATCATTCCAAGCAATTGTAGCCAAGACAGTTTGCAATTTCGGTTAGAGCTACGAACACAAGTTGTCAAGTTTCCAAGAATTCCTCAACCTAGCACCAGGCGACAGAATCAACTTTCACACGAATAATAACAGTTGCTTGAACTATCTATCTTCTGGACATACGGTGTCAAGGTGCAGAATCTCATTCAATTGTAGAACATGTCACTTGAGGCACCATGCTCCTGTATATACCGGAAATTCCACCAAAATCAACTGCTTCAACCAATAATTCGCATCTCACAGATGACATCGCGCCATCATCCGCCCAAGCTAGACGTGACTACAAACGCACTACACTACAAAGGGGTTCTATTAGGAATAGCGCGTGTTAGTACATTTTTCCCGCGCACTAATAGACTCCGACTCAGAACTCCTTCATTACAGAAAATCTTAAAAACAGGATCGACCTGCCGTCAAAGAGAATGCGTGCCCAGGTATCAGGTATCAACAATCCTGTTTCTGCGCAAGTAAAATAAACGCGCTATATTCAATTGCGGTCACGCATTGATCCCTCAATAAATATAAATACCAACTTTCTAGTTCTACCGCAACTCATCGGAAACTTACCAACTTGTGAGGTCAATGCTAAGACTAAGCAAGTGCTTCCGAACCTGCTATTAGCGGACCGACTTATGTCCTCAGAAGGCGACCCAAAAACCAAAACTCTCGCACGGCAAAACTTAGTGACCTATTCTTTGGGCGGGGGCTGAAGCTACCCTTCATAATAAGTCCCCAAACCGAAACCATGGCTCTATAGTTGCGGTTGAGTATGGACGTGTTCTTTATTCGCTCCATAAAAATTCATATTTATCGTGTAACTAATAATACTTAATCATCGAAAGACACATCAAACTATTATAGGAGTTTTGTGTCGTCGCGAACTACCCTCAGCAGTATAAAAAATCAAACCGTGATCGCAAAAAATACCTAAATAAATAATAAGACATTATGTGTATAAAATTAAATAAATTTTGTTTACATACAAAATACGAACGGTAGTTAAGTGAGAGATGAGTGTCGCGGGCGCTCTCCTAAAGGAGCGCAGGCACTCAATGCGAAGCGCAGGCAAAAGAAATGCACAGCACAAAAACCAGCAACAGCAACGCTAAAGAAAACCCTTATACATACTGCCAACACACCATCACAAACAGCAGATGCAGCCAAGCAAAGAGCACCATCTTGCTCTCCAGCAGTGATCACTGAGGACAACAACGCAGCTGCCGATACTAATACTTCGACGGCAACAAACAAAGAAGAAGAAAAACAAGCAAAAAACGCTACTGTTCAGACTGGGTTAGATCGCTACATTTTAATAAAGCGAAAGCACACACCCGAAAAAAATGTAAAACAAAACCCAAAAAATAAAATTTTTAAAGTGGTCACTTCAGGTGCATCTACATCGTCGGAGAATAATCGTTTTAGTATTCTCACTGATATGAACCAACAGATAGTTAAAAAATACAAGCCTCCACCTATTTATCTACGAGAACAAAGTTCTAATGCTCTGGTAGATACTCTTTTAAAACTAGTAGGGAAAAATAATTTTCATGTGGTTCCTATTAAAAAGGGTAATATACACAAAGTGAAAATACAGGCTCAAAACGAAGATATTTTTCGTAAAATTACCAATGAGTTTGACAAATGTAAGAAATCTTACCTATCAACTTAAAAGTAGTCGAGGACTAGAAGTTGTCATAAAAGACATCGAGTCCAGTGTGAACTCACAAGAGAAAGAAAATGCCCTTAGGGAAGAAGGTTTTAAGGTGCGCAATGTTTTCAACATCAAAAATAAAGAAAACATCCCTCAACCGATGTTCAAAATAGAGCTAAAGCCTGACTTTCATAATCTGAAGAAAGGGAACTGCACCAAATATATCAATAGCGATATCTTCTACACCGTAAAATCTCCGTAGAAGAACCACATAAGCGTAGAGGCCCTGTTCATTGTCATAACTGCCAGGAATTTGGTCACACACGTCGCTACTGCACCTTGCCTGGTGTCTGTGTCATCTGTGGGAATCTACACACTTCTAAAGAATCTGTGAAACCAAAAATGGACCCAAAATCTAAAAAGTGCAGTAACTGCGGTGGAAATCACACTGCTAACTATAGAGGTTGTACAGTTTAGATCTCAATAAAAGAGAAGCCAATTCCCAAAAACATTCCTATTAGGCAAAACCCCATACCAGAACCCGCTAAGCCAATGTCTGCGCCAATGACTGTTAATAACTTTACTTCATATGCACAAATGCCTTAAAAATACTCCTCCGGCACTACCTCTTTTTGGTCAGAATAGTAGTAACCTAGGAGCCACTATAAACAACTTTATGACAGTTATGCAGGAGCAAATGATGGTTAGCAGAGCATGGTACAAGATTTGATTAAAAATCAGTAGTATAAATATGGCGGTTCTGGAACCGGTGGCTCAATCGGAGCAAGCTTTGCTGCTCCGCCAAAAGATGTCGCCGATCGTAATCCAAGTTCAGAACCCAGATAAAAGCCGCAAGATGTCGCTGGTGTCAAATCTGAGTCCGGAACCGATCACAGGGTGTTCCGCTGATGGAAATCCGAGAAATCCGATACCATTCAGAACCGGAATCGATCACAGGGCGTACCGCTGATGGAAATCTGAGAAATCCGATACCATTCAGAACCGGAATCGATCACAGGGTGTACCGCTGATGGAAAAAGTGTGTTGGTATGCAGTCAGAAATATATACAAACGTACATACGTACATATGTATATACATATATAGATGCTCCACCCCTAGAAAAGTGTGTTAATAATGTGCACATAATGACATTTCAGTTGTGGGACAATACTTTTTTCGATTATTATCCATAAAATTAGAGCCGACACTGATTTGTTCGTGCTTTGGTTGTTGGTTTAAGATAAACTACGTACCTTCATCTTAATTTACTGAGAGACTTTACAAGGCGAAATTACTTAGCTTGTAATTTATGCGTAAATTAAGATTGACCTCTAAATTACGCCAATGGGAACATAGTTTTATATCCGTTCTTGAAATTCACCAGTTGTGCGGCATTTCATAGCACGGTTATTCGCAAAGCGAAATAAATTTTTTCCTCTTCACTCCCTGGCGGCAACAATGACCCGGTTCTATAGTGAATGTCCTAGAAGCTTTACAGTATAGTAGGTGGCAATTTCAAAATGGGTGGGTGAATCATTGTTCTACAGAAATGCAATATATATGTATATACTTATTTCAGACGAAATACCTTAAAAGTTTGAACGCACAATAATATTGGAAAATCACATCCATTGGGCCAATTGCAACGCAGGAGCGTTCGATATACTCAATGGTGCAACAGGTCGATTTAATCTGACCTTCACGGCCCCTTTTCTCACTTGGCTATTTTTAGTAATAGCTCGACTTCAGCACCACTTGGCAGCACGTTTTTGCAATAGTATTGCATACATATTTAAAACATTAGCCAAATCGGATCATAAATAAGATTTTTAGTAATAGCTCAACTACAGCGCCAACTGTCGGACTAAATTGTGAAACTAAACCATCCAGAGACCCACTCAAATACACACAAAGTTTCGTTAAAATCCGTACAACCATTTAGGAGGATTTCACTCACAAACACACCTACAGAAGAATAAAAAAATTAATTCAAAGATAGCTAAAGGTCGGTAGGTTTGTAGGCCTCACACCCCTTTTCAAATAGCCCAAATTTTCTCCATGAGTATGGGCTTGATTTCAACTATATACATATCTCCATACGAAGTTCCAGTACTGTACCATGAATACTTTCAGAGATATGCAGTATAAAAATTCGATTTATATGGGAGGAGCCATGCCCCCTTTCCCACAGCTGCCCTCTTTCTTCATGAGTATGCGATTGATTTCGTATATCTCCATACCAAGTTCCAGAACTCTACCATGAACACTTCCAAAGATAGGCAGTATGAAAAATTCGGTTTGTATGGAAGATGCCACGCCCCCTTTTCCAATAGTTCCAATTTTTCTCCAAGAGTATGCGATTTATTTCGTACATCTCCATACAAAACTCTAGAACTCTACCAAAAAATTTCCAGAGATAAGCAGTATGAAAAATTCGGTTTGTATGGGAGATGTCACACCCCTTTTTACTATAGCTAAAATTTTTCTCCAAGGGTATGCGATTGATTTCGGATATCTCCATACCAATTTCCAAAACTCTACCATGCACACTTTCAGAGATATGTAGCAAGAGAAAATCGGTTTGTATGGGAAGTGCCACGCCCCCTCTACATATAGATTTTTTTCAGTCTAAAACCATCCTTGGGACACGTGCGGCAGGTGGCAGTTTCAAAAAAATCGGTTCAGCCGCTCTCGAGCCTAGCGAAAACTAACAAACGGCTTTCTAAATATAAATTAGTTGAGATATATTATATATTATAATTATATTTTGACAGTATCCGTTGTTTCTGATGGGCCCAAAAAAATCTTGCCCAGTGACGAATTCGCCCCTTGATGTGGTCGTTACATACAGCTATTTATATTCGAAATTGCATGAAAATTGGAAACAGGAATCCATAAGCTTATCCAGGCAAAAAGCTACCTATGTACCGAATTTTAAGCAAATCGGACCATAAATACGATTTATTCGAACAGATCGGTCCCTGGTCCACTTCTCGGACAAAATGGATCATATATGCTAATATATGCTAAAAAGCTACCTACGTACCGAATTTTAAGCAAATCGGACCGTAAATACGATTTTTTCGAATAGATTAGTCCCTGGTCTACTTCTCGGAAAAATGGACCATATATCCTAATATATGCTAAAAAAACTACTTACGTACCGAATTTTATGAAAATCGGACCATAAATGCGATTTTTTGGAATAGATCGGTCCCTGGTCCACTTCTCGGAAAATATTGATCACATATGCTAATACATGCTAAAAAGTTATCTGCGCACCGAATTTTAAGCAAATCGGACCGTAAATTCGATTTTTTCGAATAGATCGGTCCCTGGACCACTTCCCGGAAAAAATGGGTCATATATGCTAATATATGCTAAAAAGCTACTTACGTACTAAATTTTAAGCAAATCGGACTATAATAAGATTTTTTCGAATAGACCGGTCCCTGGTCCACCTACCCGAAAAAAAAATAAAATTTTTTTAGCCTAAAACATGGTGGTTACCAAAAGCTATTTGTATACAAAATTTCATGAAAATCGGACCAGCCGTTCGCGAGATTACCTGTTACAAAAAAAAGGGACTTCTCTTTATCCATTAATTAGTATAGATATATCATATATAAAAACGTTTCTTATTCAACCTCCTTTTGGTGAATCCAAGTTAACGATACGGAATAAAACATCTAATAGCTGGTTATATCATAATCACCATGGATTAAAATGGGAAGATGGTGATTCGACTTTAATGGCTGTTATTGAATATATCGAATCATTAATGAAAAGAAAAAATTATATATTCTATGCTAAAGGATTGGAGAAAATCAGATGGATTCAACGTTTATTCGGATACGATATTATTTTATATAATTTAGATGATTTAGATTGTCCAAATTTAAAGAATTTATATATTAAAAATATAAATATAAATACTTGTAAATATCATGAAAATTCTATGATATGTGCTGAAAAAATGTAATAATATTAAGAAACTTTATTTCTTCATTAAATATCTAATAATAAATAAAAAATAAATAAGTAATTACAAAACTTTATTTTATTTCAAATTAATTTTTTTTGTTCTCATCATCAACATCAGCAGACTTTTCCATTCATATGTGAAAGATTAAAAGATTTCGTATTATTTTTGAATTTGTTAGACATTCGGTGACTCTTTTGAATTTAATAAATTTGTCTTTCAATGAATATAAACGAGAAAAACAAGTATCTTAATCTTTTTCGAAACGATGTATTATTAATATCTCCTGCTTTCTGTATCAAAATATGAGTTTTCATAAAAAAGTATGCTTAAGAACTTTTCTCACTAAGTTAGCAATATATGAATGAATAATGCTAGATGAATAAAACATTTAAATATACACATACATTTATAAGCATTTTTTTTATATGTTTATGTGGGATTCGTTATCGTCCACTTGGCGTTACTATTACTTATTAGGCAAACAATGATGATGAAATCAAGATCAAGGCTATTTATAATATTAGCATTTGATTTGACTCATATAATAAAATTTAAATAGGGTAATAAAAAATAAATATATTCTTTGACAGCAACATTGAGTTCAAGATTATTTCCACATTTTTAATTGAATCATATTATGAAGCATAAAATAGATTACTAAAGTATATGTGTATTTAAATATGATCTTTATCAACAGTTCACCTCAATGCTTTTTATATAGTTATGAAATGTGTATAAATAAGCTAATACTGTACATTAGAAATTATTACTTTGTTTAAAGCTACTAAAACACATCATGCCTGGAGTAAATCGAGGGTCCCCGGTTACAGGTTTTGGGCATCCCAGTCAGAGCAGCCCATGCTTTTTTTAACAAAAAATGGGATGAAGAGGATGACAATAGCAAATTTTTAACAGTGGTTGGCGTTGAAATTGAGGAGTATATTATGGAGCAACACCAAAACCAACATGAATATAAAAGAAGGGGTTTAGATATTAAGACTAAGTTAAGGTACTATAGTAGAACAAATAGGGAAGCGATATATTATATAGAAGTTTATTCTAAATCACATAATAATATTGTATTTGAATATAACTTAACTGTTGAATTAGTATTTAGAAATTTAAAATTTAATTATATAGAACCATAAATTTATTAAAAAATTTCAGCGTTTATTTGAATGTAATATTATTTTATATGAGAGTTATTTATGAAAAAAGGTTTATTTATAAATCGTTAGTCGTTGGAAAAGGTTTTATAACCAATATAATTAATAAGCTTCCTATTGAACTTCATTTGCCTAGTTATCAATTTTGTGAACCTGGAACGAAACTACGGAAACTTTTAGTAAGAGGAGATTGAGGGATTAATCTACTAGACACTGCTTGTTGAGTACATGATATATCATATTTATATAATAAAGATTTATTAACCGACATATTGCTGATAAAAAATTAACTGAGAAGGCTTGGGAAAGAGTTAAAGCAAAGGATAGCAATCTTAGTGAGAAAACAAATGCTTGGTTAGTTACAATTATAATGAAGACAAAAACGAAATTCGGTATGGGGAACATTTATAGTAAAACTAAGAAAGTGGGAGGAAAAACTGGTTGGATGCTCTTCAAACATGCTTTAAAAAGTGCTAAACAAAATTTAAAGAAAAGTAATAACTTAAAAGATGCAATAAAAATTTCACGAAAGGTTGTAAATAATATTTCTAGTGGGAAAAAGTCTATAATAAAAGCACCACGTGTAATACCATTACCTAAATCTGGAGGATTTCTCCCATTAACGCCTTTATTCGTAGCATTAGGAGCACTTGGAAGTCTATCTGGCGGTACAGCAGGAATTATTAAAACAATCAATGCTATAAAAACTGGAAAGGAGCAGTTGTTGGAGGCGAAACGTCATAATAATACAATGGAAGCTATTTCAATGGGAAAAGGAATGTTTTTAAAGCCTTATAAAAAGGGATTCGGATTATATTTAAAACCATACCAAAAAAAAACTCTTAATGAGGCTACCTAGAAGACCTCTTACTGATGTACACTTGAAGAAGTATTCAAAATTTGTTCTAAATTTTAGAGGGGTATTCATGTGTGACACTTTACCACGTAAACCATTTAAGAGAGAATGTGGAATAATAAATTTGGATAGTTCAAATACTGGAAAACGATAATGAGATTGATTATTTCGATAGCTTTGTAAAAACTTATATCCTCCTGAACATTTAATAAAGTATTTAGGAAAAACATTAAATATAACTATAATAAACAGCAATTAAGCTAATTTAAAAAAAGCTCAAGCTATATAATGTCAGAGGAATATACGTTGGATATAGACGTTCAGGGAGGCTATTTTAATAAGAAATTTATTGCTAAAGAAGTCAGCATATCAACATATGATTCACATGTAACAACGTTTCTTATTCAACCTCCTTTTGAAGAATCCAAGTTAACGATACGGGATAAAACAACTAACAACTGGTTATATCATAATCATCATGGATTAAAATGGGGAGAGGGTGATTCGACTTTAATGACTGTTATTGAATATATCCATTCATTAATGAAAAGAAAAAATTATATGGTCCGGGAACGCATTGGGTAGCTTACTGGAAAAACGATAATGAGATTGATTACTTCGATAGCTTTGGAAACTTACAGCCTCCTAAGCAAATAATAAAGTATTTAGGAAAAAACATTAACTATAACTATAATCAACAGCAAAGCTATAATTCATATAATTGTGGACATTTATGCTTAAAATTCTTATTATCAAAATATATAAGTAATTATAAAACTTTCTTTTATTTCAAATTAAATTTTATTTGTTCTCATCATCAACATCAACAGGCCTTTCCATTCATATACACATACATATTAAATACTTAGCAATCAACTATGTGCACATTATTAACACACTTTTCTAGGGGTGGAGCATCTATATATGTATATACATATGTACGTATGTACGTTTGTATATATTTCTGACTGCATACCAACACACTTTTTCCATCAGCGGTACACCCTGTGATCGATTCCGGTTCTGAATGGTATCGGATTTCTCAGATTTCCATCAGCGGTACACCCTGTTATCGATTCCGGTTCTGAATGGTATCGGATTTCTCGGATTTCCATCAGTTCCGGTTCCAGACTCAGATTTGTCACCAGCGACATCTTGCGGCTTTTATCTGGGTTCTGAACTTGGATTACGATCGGCGACATCTTTAGGCGGAGCAGCAAAGCTTGCTCCGATTGAGCCACCGGAGCAGCGCCGCTGCTCCGGTTCCAGAACCGCCATATTTATACTACTAAAATCAAAATCTATTACTTCAAGAAATTTTAGCTAAACCATGAATGATCTCAAAATTTGTTTTTCAATGCGAACGGGATAACCCAGCATAAAAACGAACTAGAAATTTTCCTAGAGCGATATCACATAGACGTTTTGCTTGTATCTGAAACTCACCTTACGCAATTTAATAACTTTCAAATTAATGGGTACAAATTCTATGATACTAAGCATCCACAAGGTAAAGCCCGAGGTGGAACAGCTATTCTCATTCGTAACAGAATAAAGCACTATGAATTCGAATCGCAAAGTGTTCATAACACTGCAATACACATTGATGACCACTTGGGAGGCCTTACTGTATCTGCTATATACTGCCCTCGTCATAACATAACAGAAAAACAATTTAATGAATTTTGCAGTAAGTTTATTGTAACAGGAGATTACAATGCCAAGCACACATTCTGGGGATCTAGATTGATTACACCAAAGGGTAGAAATCTATATAAAGTAATCCAGAACAGAGGATTGGACGTCTTGTCTACTGGTCAGCCAACGTACTGGCCATCTCAAAAAATCTTACAAATAAGCGCAAACTGGTTAAAATACAAAAAGTATGTTAGTTCGCACATTGACACGCAAATTCCTATTCGGACCAAGAATGATATCGACAGGGCAGCTAAACATCTCACTGATATAATAGTTAAGGCCGCAGAAATTGCAACACCAAATCCTTCTTTTAAACATCGCAGTTCTTACTGCCCTGGCCTGCACACCCCAAACATTCTTAACTTAATAAGTAAAAAGCGCAAATTAAGAAGGGAATGGCAATGAATTCGCTCTCCGAAGCTTAAACAGGAGCTGAATGCGTGTACAAAGGAATTACGAATTTTGTTGCAGGTGGAAAAAGAAAGAAGTACGCAGTCGATCCTTCAGTCCTTGTCTGCTTCGAAACAGACTGACTACTGCCTTTGGCGAACACTGAAGCATGCGAAGAGGCCCGTTCTTCGAGAAGCACCATTACGTACTCAGAACGGAATCTGGACGAGAAATAATGAGGATAAAGCAAACGATTTCGCCTGTCATCTTTCACGAGGCTTTAGACCCATTGAAGGCTCTCATCCTTCCAATATTTCAATACCCCCCAGTAGCCTTATCACAAATCCGCTTCGGGTTAAAAAGAAAGATTTAATTAACACCATTGTTCATGATATTCAGAAGAATAAAGCGCCTGGTTACGATAGGATTACAGGTGAAATGATAAAGGACCTTCCACAAACTGCCGTACATTTTGTGTTACATATTTTTAATAACATGCTTAAGTTTGGGGCACTTCCCCGACTTATGGAAACTTTCGGAAATAATTATGGTGTCAAAGCTAGGCAAAGATCCGACGGTAGTAAGTTCATATCGGCCGATTAGCTTGATTTCTGTATTTTCCAAAATATTTGAAAAACTTCTATTGAAAAAAATACAACCTTCACTAACAAGTAACCAAATAAAAAACGTGGAAAACATGGCACTGTAGAACAAGTTCATAGAATTGTTTCTTCTTGTATTAGAAAAGCCTTCGAAGGGAAGCAATACTGCAGCGGTGTATTTTTGGACATCTCTCAAGTTTTTGACAAAGTCTGGCATGATGACCTTATATACAAAGTAAAGGTTTCAATCCCTGCAAATACGCATGCAATTCTGGAAAGCTTTCTGCTGTCAGGCAGAATTCAGTGTCAGGCAGAATTCCTTTAGAGCGGAAAGTCGCCCAATATATGCAGATGTCCCTCAAGGCAGTGTTCTAGGACCCATATTGTACGTAATATGCACTCGTGATTTGCCAATTGATGGTAGTCTAACCATTTCAACATTTGCTGATGACACAGCTATCTTAAGCAATAGTTCAGACCCTAAAGAAGCTTATTACAAGCTGCAAGAATATTTGAAAAAGTTAAAGCAATGGCTAGGTTCTTGGAGGATAAAGGCTAACGAAAGCAAGTGTGTTCAGACAACATTTACTTTGAAGAAAGAAACCTGCCTACCACTTAAAATAAACAGCAAGGCTATACCACAAAAAGATAGTGTCAAATACCTTGGGATGACACTAGATAGAAGACTTACCTGGAAAAAACATATAGAAAACAAAATTTCTCAAGCGAAACTAAAACAAGCAAGCCTTCAATGGGTTATGGGAAACAAATCTAAATTAACCCTAGCTAAGATGTTGCTTTTTAATAT
>NW_023458573.1:375510-418849 GCF_013731165.1 Rhagoletis pomonella
GGAAACAAATCTAAATTAACCCTAGCTAAGATGTTGCTTTTTAATATGATGACTAAACCATATTGGGCATATGGAAGCGGGCTTTGGGGCACAACGTGCAATTCCATTTTGAATAGACTTCAAAGACTGCAGTCAAAAATTTTACGCGCCATATGCGGAGCACCGTGGTACATAAAAACGCGAATATCCACAAAGATCTGAATGTTAAAACGGTGCATGAGGACATAAGAGAGCACCAGTTACTCAGCACGATTAATGAACCATCCAAATCGACTAGCGAGAGATCTTCTTAGCCCGAGATATGCAAGAAGACTAAAAAGAAAGGATTTCTCCGATATCATCAAATGATGCGCAATATAATAAATTTCGATATCCGCAATATATCAATTTCGGCTCTGGAACTCGTCCTTTCAGACCAACTACGCAACACCAGTGAATTTAAGCAGTGCGGCTCTGGTACTCGTCCTTTCAGACCGCCTGCCCAGCACGATATCCAGCGATCCTGCTGAATCTTGGCCATTCCTTCAGCCTCAACAGCTGTTATAAATATATATGAAGGAATAAAAAATTTCTAAACATTGCCGCAGAAATTTTAAATTTAATAGTAGTTTGTAAGATTTGAAAACTTATTGTTAGTTTCGAAAGAAAGATTCAATAAATAAATACATATTATACAAAAAAAATGCTTTTCGTGAAATTGGCCGTAAAAGTTATTTTCTTATCGTTAACGCGCATTACCAGCCGAATATTTTCTCAACATTAACTCTGAGGATGTCTACAGCTGGATAACAAACCCGCTTTCATGTGACCCGAAAAGTAAACCTACTGAGATGACAAATCAACCGTTTGAAAATCTTCTGGATATCAGTGAATCAGCACTTTGAATATTAAATACTACGAAGGTAGCCAAGAGAGTTCTGGTTGCAAGTGTATGCAGAAAACACGGCTGTTGGCAAGATTGCATTAAAAATACTAGTAACTTTTACTTTTACATTTCCATGTGTGACTGCATTTTCAACAAATGCTTACATAATAATAATAATAGATTGGCGCTTACACATATGTTAGTGTTTGGCCGAGCTTCTCCTTCGCAAAAAAAATAGAAAAAAGGTTTTTTCTTAACAGCGGTCGTCCCTCGGCAGGCAATGACAAACCTCCGAGTGTATTTCTGCCATGAAAAACAGCTTCTCATAAAAATACAATCGCCGTTCGGACTCGGCGTAAAACTGTAGGTCCCTCTGGTTTGTGTGACAACATCAAGGCGCACGCCACAAGTCGGACGAGAAGCTCGGCCATGCTTACATAAACAAGTAATTTTTAAGCAAAAAACAAAACCGACTTCAATTCACTTATACAAATCTTAGATTATCATTAATCTCTTCATGATCCAATGATCGGATTTAAACCAAATTAGAATGGGACCACCTGTGGGTTCCTTTAAAAAAATAATCATAGTAATCGGTTTACGTGGTCCAAAGTTATAAAAAAAAATAATAATAAAAATATATCAAATGATTTCAGGGTAAAATTGCCAAAGCTCCCTATAAACTTAAAGGATAATGAAATCATCAAAACAATTAAACAACATTAAAGCTAAAGGAGCAGATATTTGAAGAGTAGGGGTGCCGCGAAATTTGTTTAGCACAACAAGGGTGCCGCGGTGAAAAAAGTTTGGAAAGCCTTGACATAGAGCATCGTACATACCAGGGATGTTGCGAATATTTGCATTCGCATTCGTTATGCGAATGATTCGCATCATTTTACATATTCGCATTCGACATTCGCATTCGCATCAAATGATACGAATGTTTTGCGAATGCGAATGTGTACATGGGCAGAAAGTCCACTCTAATATTGTTGAAATGGCTCTAAGTCTGTCTAACCAGGGTGCGGACAATAACCGGATTTTAGCTTCAGGCGCTAAAAGGTTATGTAGTATATCAAGCAAATTGACGAGCCTTCAAAAAGTACTACTAAAAGTCTTATAAGCAACCTAGAAATAAATTAATATTCCTCCAGCGAAAGCGAAGGCTCGGGTCTAGAATCTGGATAGATTAAAAAATGTAAAATTAAAGCTCAGTTGAAGGCCTATCTTAAAGAAAAACGAAGGTGTGGAAGGTGTTGCTCATTTTCTCCATACAAAAAATATTTACCGAATATACTTTGTATGGAAGAACTTGCGTGAAACAAAATTACCAAAAATCAACGCGATTTTCTAACGACTTCAAACTTGCACTTTGTTATACTAAATTTGAATGGGCTATAAAACTGCATACTTCGAAATGAAAAGTTGCAAATTAGTGTGCAAATTTAATGAATTTTCCTCAGTTTTGCACAAAGTTCAGAGATTTTATTATTATGTTCTAGTGTAGAATGAACAATATTTTTATAAAAAATTATCGAAAATAAAATAGAATAAAAACTTTGCATATATTGCAAAAAATTAACTGTGCCAATATTTCTGTTCGGCACTGTAGGTGAAAAATGCATTCTTGCATTTTTTTTGTTTAAACTTGTACGTTACGTTATTTTTTCAACTTTATATCTAGCCTAATATTAGTAATATACTTGTGGTGCTAGTGTCCTTTCAAATAAATACAAATATAAGCTTATATTTAAGGAAAGCAGTTTTTATTTGAAGCAGCTGTGATTAGAAAAAATAAATAAAAATTGTTGAATAAAATAGCAAAAACTAAAAAAAAATAAAAAAATAAAAATTTCCAAATACCTGCCCTCAGATTTTAAATCATTGCATTCGAAATATGTATATATAAGTCTTTGCTGAAAAAGAAAAAAATTATAAAATTTGGTAGCCATATTGGATCCACCATTTTGAATTTAAAAAATCTGCTATCAAATTCGAGATAAGCGTCCTCAAAAACTCTCCATTTATATAAGTTTATGCTAAAATAGAAAAAGTTATAAAATTTGGTCTTCATATTAGATCCGCCTTTTTAAATTCAAAAAATTTAGCATCAGATTCGAAATCAGCGATCTTGAAAACCCCGCTTATGTATAAGTTTTTGGCGGAAGGGAAGGGAAGTATAAAATTTGGTCGCCATATTGGATCCGCCATTTTGAATTGCGAAAATCTGACATTATATTCGAAATCAGCAACCTCAAAAACCCCCTAACGCTAAGTTTCAAAACAATTTGGTTATTTCTTGACTTTTGGACAGCAAATGATAGTCGCCAGACCATAGTGCACTGTATAGGTTAAGCACTCGTTCAAGGTTGTAATAATTTATACAATTTTTAAGTAATAAAAAGGATGACTATAGCTATAGTCAACTTAAGCTTTTTTAATATTATTCCTAACATTCGCACATTAGCTTTCCGAAAATTCGCAAAATATGACATACTAGGGATGTTGCGGATTTGGATTTTTAGACATCCGCGGATGCGGATGCGAATGCGGATGCCATGTATTTTTAAGAAATAATTTAGGTGGGTAAATTAGGTGATTTAGGTAAATAAAAAATGAAAAAGTTAATGATTTTTAATAATCTGTCTTATCCTGAGTTTTGACCGAAAAAAATTTCACCCGAAAATTTGTATTCCGCCCATAGTAAATATGTACATGAAAACCAAAAGTTAAAAGGGAACCGGTTCGGGGAAAATTAAACTCATGATAGAGTGAATGTTTTTTAGTACTTGAATTTAAAAATTGGAACATTGTGCTTAATAAAAACTTTTTGAAGGGTCGTAAATCAAACCTGCGCCACTATATAACTACTCGCTCGAGGCGACAAACTTGAAAAACTTGAAGCTTGGCAAAATTGTAAATTCTTCTCGATTGACACTGCACCAGTGGAGAGGACGTTCAGTTATATTTATTTATTTTTATTGCGGTGCATTAATTACTTTTTGAGAATTTCATCGGGGCTGCAAATGTCGGATGTATCCTCCTGACTTTCATCTTCACAATGTAGCATCATGGCACAATCGTTGTTTAAACACGGTTTTTTTCGAAAGAATTCTTCATTCTTTGGTTTTTTCGGAATTTGTCACGCCATCAGCGTTTATCGATTTTAGTTTTTGTAACTCATTTTAAATTCTTTCTTCTGTGACTGGTTAGATATATGTGCACTTGAACAATATTCCAGGGACCGAAAATAACAGTTATTTTTTTCCGAGGTAAATTTGGCCTAATGTTTTTTATTCTGAAATAAACGTCCTATCCGGATAATAAAGAAACCGCTTATCCAAATTAAACAAATTTGGTATCATATATATCTATTGATATTTTTTTATAACTTAATACTAAAGAAATTCATGTAAATACCTGCATACCTGATCCAATGTTTGTTCTATGGTAATTAATTAACATTTTTTATTGAAATATTTTTCAATGTGTGGCTTTCCTCTTTTAGACATTTCAGTTTTAAAGCTATTTAAGTCATCTTTCATTGGATACCAAACTTGTTTAATTTGGATAACCGGTTAGTTTATTATCCGAAAGTACTTTTATTTCAGAATAAAAAATATAAGGCCAAGTTTAACTCGTAAAAAAAATAACTGTAATTTTCGGCCCCTTCAATATTCGCATTCGCAAAAGATCCGCATTGATTTTTGCGAATGCGAATGCGAATGTTAAAATGAATGCGGAAGCTCCGCGGTTGCGAATCCGAATGCGAAGATTCGCAACAACCCTGGTACATACATACAGCATCGTACATACATACAGCATCGTACATACCCTGTGGGGAAAATCTCTAGTTCTGAACTGGTGCGCTTCTAGTACATTTAGACCCAGTACTGGTTCGCGATAAATGTCTTTTGCATGCAAGCAACTGGCGAATTTAACATGGCGATGTCCTAGGAAGTGTCAATTGCCCCCCGCTGCATCCCTTTTTCGATAGTTCCGAACTAGTCCTAAATTCTATAGTTCCGAACCAGTTCTAAAATCGACAGACGAAAGAAAAAAGTATCATGATTTTTCAATCTTTTTGGTTCTTACGTGTGTGCGATTTTAAATTATTTTCAAAGAAATGTCTTTTCAATTTGAAATTAACTTTGTTTGAATGATTGTAAGAAATGTACGTTTACATACCTTTAGCTGTAGCTGAGTGTGCTCGCTGTTATTTCTTAGATTCCAGACTGTCCCAAGATGTTGAAATGTTAACACAAATTTTAGTTTTTTATTACCAAGCTATGAAAAAGCATCTGCGAAGCACAGAATAGAAGCGTATTTGAACGAAAATGCCGCTGAACACATATCTATGTAAAGTAAACAAGCCCTCCGCTGCATCCCTTATTCGATAGTTCCGAACTGGTTCTAAATTCGACAAATGAGATCTAGTTCGTTCTGCATCCCTTTTTCTATAGTTCCGAACCATTTCTAAATTCGTCACTTTAGATATAGATTTCTAGTCAAAAAAAACTGAAAAAATTAGTCTTTTAAAAGTACCACTTTTCGCCGATTTTCGACTGGTGGGGATCTAGTTCCTATCGGACTAGTTCCTTTTTGGCGATAAAGACCTAGTACGGAACTAGAAATTCGATTCACTAGTCCGCGGTTTCCCTACAGGGTACATAACGCATCGTACATGCATACAGCATCGTACATACATACACCACCGTACAAACACAAACATACTCTGGTTGGGGGTCCACGAAAATTTATCTGGTTTCGATAGTAAAGAACCAAAATGGTTGCTTGATAGCCTCTTTATTTAACTTTAATTTTTTTGAGTGGTGTACAGTGCTTTTCACGCACTGCTGCACTTACCGTAACTTTGTGTTTTAAAACGTGGGAAAGCCTTAAAGGCCACCTGCAGACTAAAAAGAACCGGATGTTGGTATAACACTGAGTGGGGCGTGGCGGCAGAGATTTAAGCACTTGTGTATTTTCAATGCCACAGGATAGTACGTTACCTTTGTTGAAGAGATTCTATAATGTTGAGTTCCCTAAGACTGAATGCTGGTTTAATTCCATCACTGAGACCGGACTCACACATTGTCGAATCTTCATTGATGGCTCCAAAACTGACTCTGGATCATGATCTGGGGTCTTTTTCGAAGTTAATTGGGATAAGCTTCACTTTTCTGTTGGGGAATATGCTTCCGCCTTCCAGGCTGAGGTAATTGCAATCTTCAAAGCCATGGACTACGTGGTGGAACATAGGTGGAGGGGAAGGAGTTTACGTGTCTGCAGTGACAACCAAGCTGCACCTAAGGCATTGGCCAGCCCCCTAACTACTTTCATACTAGTTTGGCAATGCAAGTCTCGACTAAATTATGTTGTTTTACTTGTTTAACTTGTTTTAGTTGCCAGGTCACTCAGGAGTACCTGGTAATGAGACATCTTACCATTTGGCCAGAATTGGCTGAGATCAGGCACTTCTCCGTCCGCAACCAGTTTTAGCACACCCACTTTCGGCCATCGAAGCAATCATCAGAAACTAGGTGAATACTTCGCTTAGCAATGACTGGGAGGCATCGAGGGGATGCAGGTGGGCAAAACCTATGTTCAATCTCAGAGTGTCTATCCAGTTTTTTCTCTCACTGAGCAGACGACACTGCAGACAACTTTTTGAACTGCTGACTGGTCACTTCACGTGGCACAAACTCCTGACTGCGATAAGCGTAAATGACAAGGCCATTGGCCCATCTTGCCTTGAAGAGGATGAGATGGTGGAACACTTTTGTGTTCCTTGCTTGCTTGGTTGTTTGTCATCGAATTTTCTAGACTCGTTCTTATCTCTATTGTCAGTTTCTGAATTAAAAGTTTGGCGTAAAAAGCTTGCAGGGGGTCCACCGAAACCAGTAAATTTTTGAAAGGGGTTTACGAAAAAAAGTTTGGGAACCTCTGGGCTAAGACCATGGTTTGGTAGTCGTTTGCCGCCTTAAATAACCGAACGAAAGTGTTATATCCATGAGAAGTTCCGTGGTGGCAACAATGATCCTGATCTATAGTGAATGTGCCCTAAAAACTTTATCTTATAGTTGGTGGCAATTTCAAAATGGCTGCATATCCTTTATCAACAGAAATACAGTATACATACATAGACTGAGATAAAATAGCTTAAAAGCCAGTTTCACGAAAGCAATTTAAGTGGAAATTGATTTTTTCTGTCAGGTTCTATATTAAATTCAATTAAAAAAAAATAAATTTTCTTTAAATTGTTTTCATGAAACTGGCTTTTAAGGTATTGCGATTTACCACTGCACAACTCAACCCTGGTGTCTTCGAATGAAGCTTTAACGTAACACACGAGAGTTCGATGTGCTCAATGGTGCAACAGGTCGATTTAGTCTGACATTCACGGCACCTTTCCTACTTGTCGATTTTTAGTAATAACTCGACCTCAGCACATGGAAGCTCTTTTTTGCAATTGGACTGCCTTTACCGTTTCCAATACATGTTTTGAATATTCGCCAAATCGGATAATAAAAAAGATTTTTAGTAATAACTCAACTCCAGCGCCAACTGGCGGATTAAATTGTGAAAGTAAACTATCCAGAGACCCACTCAAACACACACACACAACTTTGTTAAAATCCCTCCAGCCATTTAGAATTTCACTAACAAATAAACCTACAGAAGAATTATATACACTCAAAGATAAGTAAAAGTCAGTAGGTTTGTACTTTGCTACGCCCTCTTTTCAAAGAGCCCATTTTTCTCCATGAGTATGGGATTGTTTCATATATCTCCATAAGAAGTGTTCCAGTACTGTGCCATGAACACTTCCAGAGATATGCAGTATGAAATTCGGCTTGTATGGTAGGTGTCACGCCCCATTTTCCAATAGCTCCATATCTATGGGAAGTGCCACGTCCGTATAAAGTTCCAGTACTCTATCATGAACACTTCCGGAGATATGCAGTATGAAAAATTCGGTTTGTATGGGAGGTGCCACGCCCCCTTTTCAAATAGTCCGAATTTTTCTTCGTGAGTATGCGATTGATTTCACATATCTCCATACCAAGTTCCTGTACTCTACCATGAACATTTCCAGAGATGTGAAGTACGCAAATTTCGGTTTGCATAGGAGGTGTCACGCCCCTTTTCCAATAAATCCAATTTTTCTCCATGAGTATGTGATGGATTTTATATATATCCGTACCAAGTTCAAAAATTTTACCATGAACGCTTCCAGAAATATGCAGTATGAATTATTCGGGTTGTATGAGAGGTCCCACGCCCCTTTTCCAATAGCTCAAATTTTCCTGAAAGAGTTTGCGATTGATTTTATATATCCCCACCCCAAGTTCCAGTACTTTACCATGAACATTTCAAGAGATATGCAGTATGAAAAATTCGGTTTGTATAGGAGGTGCCACGCCCCTTTTCCAATAACTCCAGGTTTTGTCCATGAGTATGTGATTGATTTCATATATTTCCGTACCAAATTCAAAAATTTTACCATGAACGCTTCCAGAAATATGCAGTATGAAATATTCGGGTTGTATGGGAGCTACCACGTCCTCTTTTCCAATAGCTAGAGTTTTTCTGAAAGAGTATGCGATTGATCTTATTATCTCCACATCAGTACTTTACCATGAACATTTCGAGAGATATGCAGTTTGAAAAATTCGGTTTGTATGGGAAGTGCCACGCGCCCTTTTCCAATACCTCCAATTTTTATCGAAGAGTATGGGATTGATTTCATATATCTCTATACCAAGTTGCAATACTCTACCATAAATACTTCCAGAGATATGCAGTTTGAAATATTCGGTTTGAAAGGGAGGTGCCACGCCCCGTTTTCCAATATATCCAATTTTCCTCCAAGAGTATGCGATCGATTTCATATGCGCCAATACCATGTTCGAGTACTCTACCATAAATCCTTCCAGAGATATGCAGTATTAAAAATTCCGTTTGAAAGGGAGGTGCCACGCCCCCTTTTCCAAAAGGTCCAATTTTTCTCCAAGAGTATGCGATCTATTTCATATGCGCCAATACCAAGTTCCATCACTCTACCATGAACACTTCCAGAGATATGCATTTCCGGTTTGTATGGGAGGTGCCACGCCCCCTTTTTCGATAGCTCCAAGAGTATGCGAAGGATTTCATATATCTCCATACCAAGTTCTATTACTCTACCGTGAATATTCCAAAGATATTGAGTATGAAAAATTCGGTTTGTATGGGAGGTTCCACGCCCCTTTTATATATCGAGATTTTTGTTAGCCGATAACCATCCTTTGAACGTCTGCATCAGGTGTCCGAAATTTCAAAAAAATTGATTCAGTTGTTCTCGGCCTTTGCGATACACATAGATACACATAGGTGGTGTGGCTGCTTTTAATATTGCGCTCACTTATGTACAAAAAAACATAGCGGCAGGGTTTTTATGCGTAATTATACACATGAACATGTATGTATGTAAATAAATATGCAAGTTAACACCAGTAAAGTTAATAAGCAAATTAATGTAAACATATTGACAATCGATAACTCTGCCAATATGCAGAATTATAACTAATAAATAGGAAACGGTTCAGACGCACCGTAAGCAAATACAATTAAATTGGGAACCACATCCGGCATGCGCGAAATCAAGTCAACAAGTAATTAATGCTGACACAGGTAGAATTAGGTTATATTAAGAAGTAAAATTAGCATTTAAGTTGGGTTGTAATTATTGATTAAACC
The DNA here is from genome assembly GCF_013731165.1 of Rhagoletis pomonella. Classification (NCBI taxonomy): domain Eukaryota; kingdom Metazoa; phylum Arthropoda; class Insecta; order Diptera; family Tephritidae; genus Rhagoletis; species Rhagoletis pomonella. The sequence goes on from NW_023458573.1 coordinate 385,118, forward strand.
AATAAAGGTCTTTCGACCAAAAATAATATTTTTTTCGGCGACCAATAAATTCCGCCGTAAAGTGGCGCCCGAGACTAAAGAGTCTTGTTCGGTTCGGTAAAGTTTCAAAAAGTTAGTAAAAAACACTAAAAGTGCCGTTGATAATAAAAATAAAAACGCCGCGAGAAAAGTGAAATAAGCTAACTGAGTGTGCCATTAAATAAGCGAGACGCATAAAAACAATTCCTTGCTTAATAACATTTTTGATTATTGCATTTTAAAGTGCTGTTAAAACCACGTGAATGCAAATCATCTTAGGGAAGAAATTACCTACAACCCTACAAAGTGCCACGAAACAATTAAGGGCGTGAAAAGGACATACAAAATCCTCGACGCTCCGCCGTAAACCAACAAGCAACCCGGATTAAGGAAATCAGCAAAACCTTACCCTTGAAGGCCAGGAACAAGAAAGGAGCAAAACGGTGTACCCTAGTACCTAACGGAAAAAGGAGAGCATACACATTTGCCAGTTGCTGGTATGAAGCTGATTATATTGTAAATAATATAAGAGTTAGAAGTAAGGAAAACACAGTAGGAAAAAAGTTAAGAAAAAACTGTCTTTGGAAAATTTTTGTGAAAAATTTGTTTGTGAAAAAAATTCTTTGAAAAAAAACAACAAAAATAGCTAATAAGAAATACCCTAATATTTTTCTAATTAAAAAAAAAAAAAACCCCAATTATTTTTTTCACGTTTTTACGAAAAATTTATATCTAATAATAAAGTCCCTAGTTTTTACGAGAAATAGAAGTAGACTCTCAACAAAAAATTTTGCAATTATTTAATTAAACAAAAACTTTCGCATAAAATAAAAAATAATAATATACAAAGTTTAAGATGGCGAATCCAAACAACCTCATTAGGCCACCAGTGCTAGGAAATACTGCCCCACAGGCAGCACCCTCCAATTCAGCCCCTCAATTTTCCCAAGAATTAGCCAACCTTATCAGGACTATGATCACCCAAACCATAGAAGTGAACGGCCCTAATCTAATACAAAGAGCTCTTAATAATAATATACCCCCAATAATATCGGACCAAACGATAGAAGAGCAGTTCAGAAATAATATGAACGAGATGGACAAAATACCAGATGTAGTACGTTCATTACGAGAATTCTCAGGAAACGCTTCGGAGTTTAGTTCCTGGAAGAAAAGCGTTGAACGCATTCTTAGAATATATGAACCACTAGCAATTACCCGGCGTGCTTCGCTGCGCCTTAAATGTATTTTTGTGTTGTAACTCTCCCCCTAAGCTCTTATGGCCTCATTTACAAAATATTTTTAAAGAACTTTATGAAGTTAGATTTAAAAAAAATCGATCTATGAAGCATTGTTTATTTTATTTTTTTTTGAGTTAATATATTTTCGAAGGTAATTAGAAAATATGTAAAGAACCGACTTTCTCTTGGAAATTTAATTTATAATCTTATAACTGTAGTCTACTATCGCACCCTTTCCTCAAACGTGTATTGATTCAATATTCAAATAACGTATATTTATATAATTTGAAAAAATCTCCCTACTATACAAATATGTACAGCAATATTAACTAATATTTTCAAATGTTGTGAGAGGGAGTAACAAAACAAAATTACTTTTAAGGCGCAGCGAAGCACGCCGGGTATTCGCTAGTTAGTTAATATTGCTGTACATATTTGTATAGTAGGGAGATTTTTTCAAATTATATAAATATACGTTATTTGAATATTGAATTAATACACGTTTGAGGAAAGGGTGCGATAGTAGACTCCAGTTATAAGATTATAAATTAAATTGTTGTCAATGTTTTTTAATAATTGTAAACATTCGCCAGCTGTTTCTGTTTATTTATTAGTAAAAGGCAGGACTGCCAATCTTGCGGCAAAACAATAATAAAAATCCAAAAAAACACGTAAAGCCAAACAGAATTAATTGCAAAACGTGCAATGATACACACATTAAATTTCTTGTGTGCACCCTCCACACAGACCCCAATCACCCCTGAAAATTTCATTGAAATCGGGCAAGCCGTCTAGGAATGATAGAAATCTCTTACGTGTACCCTCCACACAGACCCCAATCACTTCTGAAAATTTCATTTTATGTGCACCCTCCACACAAACCCCAATCACCCCTGAAAATTTCATTGAAATCGGGCAAGCCGTCTAGGAATGATAGAAATCCGAAAAAACACGTAAAGCCAAACAGAATTAATTTTTTTTTTTTTTTGTTTTTGCAAAACGTGCAAAGATACACACATGAAATTTCTTATGTGCACCCTCCACACAGACCCCAATCACCCCTGAAAATTTCTTTGATATCGGGCAAGCCGTCTAGGAGGAGTATGCGAACAGGAAGTTTTGCCACTTAATTTTATATATATAGATTTTAAATGTAATTAGGAACAAAATAATAGGTAAAGCAGATATAGCCCTAGCGTCATACAACACACACTTAGACTGGACAGCAATCTCTCGTTGTTTGACTACCCATTATGCCGACAAAAGAGATATAGGCACATTAGATTATCAGATGACATGCCTCGTCCAGGGACGAATGAAAATAAATGAATTCTATCAGAAAGTTTATGGACATTTATCCCTGATCTTAAACAAAATAGGTTGCATGGAGATAGGCGAAGAAGCAGTCCATCTTTTAACAGACAATTACCGTGCTAAAGCCCTTGACACCTTCGTTAGAGGACTATCTGGCGACCTGCCTAGGCTCCTAGGTATAAAAGAACCAAAGAGCTTACCAGAGGCCTTACATCTTTGCCTTAAGCTCGAAAATCAAAGCTTTAGAGCATAACCACGCCAACAATCAAATGATTAACGCACCGTCAACCTCCCGTCAACAAAGCCTCAATCCCATAAATCCACGACAACAACTCTTCACACCAAGATATTCCCAACCGATGAATCAGCAATTTCCACAGTTGAAATTCTATCCGGAACTAGCCCATCTAACACAACCTTTAACAAATCCCATTACGCAAAACTATCGCCAACAAAATTTTAATCCTCCTAACCTCCAGCAATATACCAACCAAAATCCAAATCAATCTAACCAATACAATAGTTACCAACCCCAAAATCCATATAATCAACAACAAAATCCCCCTCCAAGACCACCTAAACCACCTCAACCTATGGATGTAGATGAAAGCATCAGGACAAAAGCGGAGAACTACGCGAACCGTCCCAAACCCCAAGAAGCAGGTAAACGCCCACCAAACACGTCAGTGATAAACCATCCCCCACCGAAGGTTCAAAGAAACTTTCATATAAACTCTGAAGGAGCAATCGAAAACCAACACTATAAAAATCAATACGATGAAAATCAATACGAAGAAAATCAATACTACGAAGATCAATACAACCAGAATCAGGACATAACCTACAATAACGAATACGAAGAACCACATGACCCTAACAGACGTACATTTTTTAGATTGAAGAGCTCTTCGTTACCCTATTTTAGATGCAGAACGAAGAGCGGAGAAATATTAAACATTCTGGTAGACACATGATCCAACAAAAATTATATCCAATCCAGTCTAGTAAGCAGAGCGATAGAGAATGATAACCCATTTTTTGCCAACTCAGTTGGTGGAAAAATAAAAATTACTCATCACACGTTTCTAAATTTTTTTAATCTAGAAGGTAGCAAATTAAAATTCTTCCTGTTACCTACACTCAAAACCTTCCACGCCATTCTAGGAAACGACAGCTTAAAAGAACTTTCAGCAGTAATACATACAAAGGAAAACTTTATGGTCATAAGCAATACTAAAAAAATATTTCTCAGACAATATAGGATACAGAGTGTTAACACAATTAATATCCGAGACGAACACATGACGACAGTAGATAAAAAAGAAATAAAACAGCTAGTACAAAAACACCGCAACTTATTTTCGGAACCAAATGAAAAACTTACGTACACAACAAAGGTAGTAGCAGAAATTCGTACAAATTCCGACACTCCCATATATTCCAAATCCTACCCATACCCTAATAGCCTTAAAGGAGAAGTTGAGAACCAAATAAACAAATTGTTAGAAGATGGAATTATACGCAAATCAAGATCACCCTACAACTCACCTGTCTGGGTTGTACCTAAAAAAGACGATGCTTCAGGCGGAAAAAAATTCAGAATGGTCATTGACTACAGAAAACTAAACACAGTCACAATTGCAGATAGGTATCCAATACCAGAAATAAATGAGGTACTTTCTCAATTAGGAAAGAATCGAATTTTCTCTGTAATTGACTTAAAAAGCGGTTTCCATCAAATTCCTCTTAAGGAATCTGACGTCGAAAAAACAGCTTTTTCAGTGAACAACGGAAAACACGAGTTCACAAGACTCCCTTTTGGATTCAAAAACGCCCCATCCATTTTCCAACGGACATTAGACGACATACTTAGAAAACACATAGGTAGAATATGCTACGTGTACATAGATGACATCATTATTTTTAGCAAGGACGAGAAATCACATTCCGAATATATAGACAAAATTTTCCAAACCCTTAATGAAGCAAATATGAAGGTACAAATAGATAAGTGTGAATTCTTCAAAAAACAGGTTGAATTCCTAGGATTTGTGGTATCCTCCGGTGGAATTTCTACAAACCCTTCTAAAGTGCAATCAATATTAAATTTCCCATACCCTCAAACACTCAAGGACTTACGATCATTCCTAGGCTTATCTGGATATTATAGAAGATTTATCAAAGATTATGCTAAATTAGCCAAGCCACTAACATCCCTCCTTAGAGGTGATGAAGGAAGAATGTCCAAAACTAGTTCGAAAAAAAATTCAAATTAATCTAAACGAAGAAGCAAAATCTGCATTCAACAAAATCAAATCCACATTAACATCCAAGGACGTAGTCCTACAATACCCTGATTTTAAGAAAGAATTTGAATTAACTACAGACGCTTCAAAGTATGCCATAGGTGCAGTTTTAGAACAAAATGGCAAACCGATAACTTTTATATCGAGAACATTAAACAAAGCTGAGGAAAATTATGCAGTAAATGAAAAAGAAATGCTTGCCATTATATGGGCACTTAACTCCTTTAGAAACTACTTATACGGCACTGCAAAAGTTATAATACATACAGATCATCAACCACTTACATATGCCCTCAGTAATAAAAACAATAACTCCAAACTAAAACGTTGGAAAGGCATATTAGAAGAATACATTTACGAATTAAGATACAAACCCGGAAAAGCCAATGTAGTTGCAGATACATTATCCAGGCCATTTGAAGTAAATTCCTTATCAGTTGCCACACATTCCGACGAAAGCTCATCTCACAACCTAATCCCAGCAGTAGAAGGACCCATAAATGCCTTCAAAAACCAACTTTGGATCTTTTTAGGAGACGAAGACAGCTATCAATTTAAAATACCATTCCCAACCTACCATAGGCATTTAGTCTGTAAACCCAACTTTTCAATAGAGAATTTAACTGTACTATTAAAACGTTACTTAAATCCTTCAGTGATAAATGGCATATTTACCTCTGAAGATATAATGGGAAAAATTCAGGAGATCTACCCTCTTCATTTCTCCAATTATAAAATTCGATACACACAAACAAAAGTAGAAGACTTAACAAACGAAGATGCCCAAAACGAAGAAATACTAAAAGAGCACAAACGAGCACATAGAAATAGGGATGAAAATAAAAAGCAACTTATTCAAAAATATTACTTTCCTAAAATTAAGTCAAAAATAGAAAATATAGTTAAACAATGCAAAACTTGCAAAGAATACAAATATGATCGTCACCCTAATAAACCACACCTACTTGAAACCCCAATTCCCCAATATCCTGGTGAAATAGTCCATATAGATATTTACAATACAGAGAAAAATCTAGTACTAACCGCAGTAGACAAGTTTTCGAAATATGCACAAGTCAGAATAATAAAGTCAAAAGCAATAGAAGATATCAGAGAACCCCTGCGACAAATACTTTCGGTGTACTAAGGACAATAGTAATCGATAATGAAAAATCCTTAAATTCAGCCTCCATACAATTTATGGTTGAAGACCAACTCGGAATTAGAATTTATAGAACCCCTCCATACACAAGCACAGTTAACGGACAAGTAGAAAGGTTTCATTCCACCCTATCCGAAATCATGCGTTGTCTTAAAACAGAGCAAACCCACCGTTCATTCCAAGAACTTTTAGATCGATGTACATATGAATATAACTACTCCATACACTCCGCGACAGGAAGACGACCAATAGAGACATTTTTCGGCAGACGTGTATCAATAGACCCAGAACAACACGAAAACTCTCGACGCGAAAACATAGAAACCCTTAGGAAGAGACAGGCAAAAGATTTAGAAAATCATAACAAAACTAGAAAAGCTATGAAACTATACACTCCTGGCGACGTAATTTATGTTAGGATAAACAAGCGCATAGGATCCAAACTAACAGCTAGATATAGAAAGGAAATAGTCAAGGAAGACAAATCAAGTATAGTTATCACCGAAAAAGGACGAACTGTACATAAGAATAACATCAAGACTTAGACCACGTTAGTAAAAAAATTTTGTTTTCTCTTTATTTTTTTTTCTTTTACAGACTTTTCGTGCACCTAGTGTACGCAGACTTCAAAATAATAGACTATACAAATTCTCAGTTAGCAACATTAGACACAGGATTGACGAAAATACAAACAGGAACCTACAGAATTATACATAAAGTAGACCTAGACGCATGGCAGAATTCATTAAACGAAATAAGCAGTACCATAAAAACCAAGATATATACGGAAAATTCTCTTTTACCCATCCTTATTAACGAATTGAATTTAACCCAAAAATTTCTAGGCAGACTCAAACCCAAGAGATTTAAGAAATCAATAGATTCACTAGGAAAGGCCTGGAAGTGGATTGCAGGAAATCCCGATCATGATGACCTTGTAATTCTGGAAAGCGAAATAAATAATATAATAAACAATAACAACAATCCAGTAGTAATAAATAAAACAATCTTTGATAGGATAAATAATATAACAGCGGTATCAAATAAAATTTTGAAAGCTGTACAAAATAAGGAAGACATACAGCACAATTTTGCTATAGAATTAAAATACAAACTGAAAATTTTAAAAGAAGAAATCATTAACATAGATTATGACATTCATTGGGCTAAGGCCGGCATTGTCAATTCATATATTCTATCTAATGATGAATTAGAATTAGTAAAATCTGTATTTTTAAGAAATAATTTTACATTAAATAATGTGGAAGAATCACTAGAACTAGCGAATATAAAAATTGCTTCAAATGATACAATGTTATTTTATATAGTAGGAATACCTTTAACAAATGAAGAAATTTGTGAAACAATGTTAATTAAACCAATAAAAAAGAACAAATATATTAATAAAATTCCCTACGAGGATATTGTAACTTGTAATGACAACCAAATATTTGTAATCAAATTAAAATGTAAAGAAAATAATAGCATTAGAATCTGTAATAATAAGAATATTATAGATATTAGCAATACTACCTGTGACCCACAGCTGCTTAGAAGCGAACCAGCGAAATGCACTATAGTTAACAATCAGCACATCCCATCAGTAGAATATATCTCGCCCGGAATCATATTATTAAATCAGTACAATGGTACAATCGAAATAGACAATCAAAAGATCAATCTTTCGGGATCATATGCCGTTCAATACCACAATTCCACGGTTTTGATCGACAAGCAAAAATACTCTTTTAATGAAATATTAACAAATAAACCTCTACCCGCAATTTTGCAATCAAATGTTCCTTCAAATAAAGAAGAAGAAATCCTGAGCTTGGAGATGATGAAAGAACTCCACTTAAATAACACGAAACATCTAAAGTTATTGCAGACCACCCACACAGCAGCCTTAGTCACAAATTTTTAACTAACAATTGTCGGTATGATCTGCTTAGCAGCATTAATCATGGCATTAGTCATAAAAAATAATCGCAAAGCAAAGCCAATAGAACTATCGAGTTACAACGTCAACGTCAGCGTGACTGACAGTAAAGAAGTCACATCATCCGAAATACCCACTGTACCGGATCCAATAACACTATCATATTAATTTGAACAAACGGGAACGTTTGTTTTAGCGGCGGAGGAGTTAACACCAGTAAAATTAATAAGCAAATTAATGTAAACATATTGACAATCGATAATTCTGCCAATATGCAGAATTATAACTAATAAATAGGAAACGGTTCAGACGCACCGTAAGCAAATACAATTAAATTGGGAACAACATCCGGCATGCGCGAAATCAAGTCAACAAGTAATTAATGCTGACACAGGTAGAATTAGGTTATATTAAGAAGTAAAATTAGCATTTAAGTTGGGTTGTAATTATTGATTAAACCAATAAAGGTCTTTCGACCAAAAATAATATTTTTTAGGCGACCAATAAATTCCGCCGTAAAGTTGCATATACAAATGTAAATGCTAACAGCAATGTTAGTTGCTCCTTGTGGCAACATAAACGACTCTACATTGCCTAAATTATTTCTCCGTGAACTGTACATACATATTTGTTTTTTTTTTTTTTAACATAAGAATCAACATTAACGTTAACATTAGCACGTATGTATATGTATACATAACCCTTGCTTTGCGCTGTATTCCGTACGAATTAACAGCAGAGGGCGCTCTCATTTGTGATTTGCAGGTGAGCAGCGCTATTATGTGGGCATGTATGTTAGATTCTATAGGAAGTATTTAAACCTAAGAACCCATAATCGAAATTTCAAAAAAATCGGTACATCCGATCTCGAGCTTTGCGAACATAAAAAAACGGCTTTCAAAATATATATTAGTACAGATATATGTAGGTATATTAGCGTGCCCATTGGAAATTCTTTTTTTTTTTTGGAAATTCAAGATCCTACCCCCTAATTTTATTCGTTTTAATGAGAAATATTATTGCCTATTTTTATAGATTTTTTAAAGGTCATTTAGAGTTCGCGACCTGTCGATTTAGGTCAGAAAATAGGATTTTGTAGATTTTTTAGTTTTTTAATTACTATTTTTGATTCGATTTCAAAGATCGAATGTGATCTGAAGAGAGGACACATAGGCCCTTAAAATGGTATAGAATGATCTATTGTCGGACTTGGGTGGTTGGGTTTTTTTATCGGGTAAAATAAAAAACCCATATTTCCCTTGAGTTTTTACATTTCGACCATCGATGATTTACACAATTTCAAGTTATGTAGTACTATCTAAAAGTAAACCAATTTTAAAATAAACTGATAGCTCACTTATTGCAGTCGCATAAAAATTGTCGAAGTTAGGCGACTTTTTTTAAATACGGCCTTGAATTTATATTGCTTATTTACCGGACTTTCAGATTTTTTGAGCAGTGTGGCTAATGAATTCATCAATATTTATTCAAAACTGATATATACAATCGCTCTTTAGCAAAGACGTGGTTTTTCAGGAAATTTTAGGAAAATGGGAGTGGCACCGCCCGCTTATATGATACTACTCGACCGATTTCGACCATTGTGCTTGGCCTCCTTAAGTACCGTCTTGAATATTTTTGAAATCGGACAAAACCTACTCCCCCCCTAAATATAGCAAGCTTTGAGTGTTTTTGAAGTTACCGTTACGTTGGTGAAGCCCGTGGTTTTGTGCGATTTCAAAAATTTTCAATGTGGCGCTTAAGAGGGATAAGTGTGTGTACCAAATTTGGTTGAGATCGGTCAAGTGGTTTTTGAGATACGCATATATCATATAACCGCGACCTCTAAATGACCTTTCAAAAATCTGTAAAAATAAGCCATGATATTTCTCATAAAAAAAATTAAGTTTTGGGGTAGACCCTGAAATTTCCAAAAAAAAAGCTTTTTCGATGGGCACCCTAATGTATATACATAAATGTATGTAGTTATTAAATTTGTGCCCCGTTTACATGACTCATTCCTAATTCGATTTGACAATTCATTGTTTTTCCTTGATTTCCTCCCTTTGTTTTGATTTTTTCTTTCTCTCTTGCTCTGATAGCTCAGCTCGATAAATTTTCGATTAAAATTAGAGACGCCAGCGATTTGTTCGTAATTCGCATGGTAATTGGATTTGAATTACCTACAAATGAGGTAATGCGCTCGCGAAATTTTGTATGGCGAATCACGTAATTAGAAGGTTAATTGGGGCGGCAATTACGAATGAGAGAGCCATTTACGAATGGGAGAGCGAATTACGTGCCGTGGGAACTTAGTATAATATATACATATATCTACACTACCGTCCGAATATTTGCAATTGTTAAACTCGTACTCAGACATACACAGGGAAGCGAATGTGAAATCAGGGTAAGAATTTGAAAGTAGAATAATTTCATATACAAAAGAAAATAATAATAATAAAATAATAACGTACTGGGATACCACGCACACCGGCCGAGCCACCATACTTCCTGCGGTGGTAAATACTACCTAAGCTCTGCCTAGGGTAGTGAAGGTCCATATGACCAAAACCCTAATATGCCGCAACCTTTCGTCCGCCGAAGTCGGAGGGGACTGTAGCGGGTGGGGAAACACCATCATTTTATCTCTCTCCTCGGACATAAGGTTGCCGGCACTCTATTTATAGCGCCGTGTGTGTATGTGTTCGAATTAAACACAATAAAATACTAGGGCTGTTTAGGATGTTGTGGAAATGGTCTTGGATTTGCAGTTGGAATTGCATTATTATCACTCCTAAGTTTTGTTTCATAAAAATTTGAGTTACATGAGTTGATATATATTTGAAACCATAAATACTAAGCACCTATTATTTTGAGTGTTGTGTAAATCACTCAATTTTGGTATAATAAAGTGCAAGTTTAAAGTAGCTAGTAGTAGCGATAAGTACTATTGTTGATTTTTATCATTTTTTCCCGTAGGCGTTGCTCATTTTCCCATATAAAAAAATCGTCGAACACATCGACGCCTAAAAACCAACCCATGCTAAGTCTGACTAAGTCTTAGGTGACTTAGCATGGTATGGTTTGGAAGCGTCGACATGTACTTCATATGGAAGAAAATAACTGGCATCGTCAACAAAAAAAAATTGGCAAAAACCAACGGCAAGTGTCAGCTACTTCGAACTTGCACTTTTTTATACTAAAATTTGACTAAGGCTACACAACTGCATACTCAAAATATTTGAAAGTTTTACAAAAGTTTGTTAGCTTTTTTTTAATATTACACAAACATTGATGTTTTAGTTGATACGGGTTTAAGAATAAACTATACTTTTATAAAAAAAAAATTAATTTAAATATAATAAAATAAACAGTTTTAATAAGCATTAATTATATAGGTCGGTAAGTAACTTCATAATATAACTAATTTTGAATTGAGGTATTTCTAAGCCAACCCTGAGATCTGTGAAATAATATATATGTATGTGCATATATTGTGTTGATTATGCTCCAATATGGTAAATAATCATTGCAGCAATCAGCAGCATTGGAAATTTTCGGAAAGTAGAAATAAACTAAATTCAATTTATTCAATTATTAATAAATGAAATTGGCCTTGCTTCCAATGAAGCGTATTCAATTTACTCCATCGCATAGCCGAAAAGCCATTTTGAGACAGCAAATGAATATATAAACTAATTCAAAAATAAGCAATTGCCTTTTCTTAAAATTGCATAACTTTTAAATACTTAATTCGTTTGAACAAACCGAGTAAAATTTCTGAAATTTTAAGAATAAGCAATTGGTTATTTTTTATTCATACATACGTTTTGAAAATATGTGATACATTTTTAAAATCAAAATATTTCCACTATCTAAATTAAAATGAAATTTAAAAAATTTGTTTTTATAAAACAATAATTTAATGTATTAAAACTTTTTGCCCATATGTAACTGAATCGCTTCAAATGATATAACGAAACGATAAAGTGAAAAAAATTAAATTTTCACTGACATTAAATTTCTCATTTTCACTTCACAGTTTCGTAGAACCACAAGTGCTTATGCTTGCTGCCATGGCAACCTTGAGCATTTTATTGTTGTGAATTTACAGATGCACCGAATATACAATAGGGGTATTCTCCAAATCTTGCAAAGCCGTTGTACTTAGCACGGATTGCACGGAATGCATAACTTGCAAACACGCAACAACAAAATACATGGGAAACACCATTTCCTATCGTTGCAAAATATGCAACATCGAAACCCATGTATATATTTTGCAAAAAAGCATAGAAAAATAAATGCGACCCTGTGCTAGTTGTTTTGTTGTTGGAATTGCTACATATTTCTCTCATTCTTCTCATCTCGCTCACTTCATTTTTTTTGCTGTATCTTGTTATTGTATTTGATACAGAATTTCGCTGTTTGCTACCGATGCATGCTACCACTTTGCAATGGGGTTCTCTCGTACTCTTTCAAATTTGGAATAGTATTTTTGCATTTCGTGCAATCCTAGCATCGTGCAAGACTTCGAGAATACCCCTAATGTAATAGCATATGCACAAGATCTTGAACAGCCGTATTATGTTTTGTTTGGTGACGGTTAGTGGGACCTTCACTCGACTCTGGATCGGCTGAGCTTATCTCAGCCTTTGACAAAACTCACCTCATACGTTATATATACGTATGTAGGTATAATTTTAATTATTTTAGTTTATTACTTTTTTAATACATGAACTATATTCAATTTAATTTTTTTATTTTAGAGTACCCTCCAAGTGAATAGCTTAAAAACAGGAACCTTAATTAGAAATTTCCATTTGGATATTGGCACTGTTGTGGCTGTGTCCGGAAAGAAAAAGTATTCTGAATTCTTTTTCAACTTTTCATCATTTTTAAATCCTGGTATTATTTACCAGTACGATTTCAAGACACCAGAAGAACCATTAAAGATATTGCGTGAAATTAAGCTACGCTTGGATGGATATAGTCAATATGACTACGAAGTAAAGCAAATTTTCTATGACAGTTACGACGGTACTAAAATTCCTATGTTTATTATACACAAGCGAACGCAAATTATTTCCCCTCGTCCATGTCTACTCTACGGTTATGGAGGCTTCAACATAAGCTTACAGCCTTCGTTTTCTGCAACAGGATTGATGTTTATTAACACTTTTGACGGTGTATTGGCATATCCCAATCTACGAGGAGGTGGTGAATATGGTGAGAAATGGCACAACGCAGGGCGGCTATTACATAAGCAAAATGTTTTTGATGATTTTCAAGCATCCGCGGAGTTTTTAATTAATAACCGATACACGACTAAAGATCGTCTTGTAATACAAGGAGGATCAAATGGAGGATTATTAGTAGGTGCTTGCATCAATCAACGACCGGATCTATTCGGTGTTGCGATAGCACAAGTGGGGTAAGTCAATAAATACAAAAAATTGCTTTTAAGTTTTAAACATATTCAATTTCGCTAGGGTTATGGATATGCTGCGTTTTCATCATTTCACTATTGGTAAAGCTTGGTGCTCGGATTATGGCGACCCTAGCGAAAAGGAACATTTCGAAAATATTTTTAAATATTCACCTTTGCACAATGTGCATACTCCAAAAACTAAGTCTGAAGAATATCCTTCAACTTTAATTCTAACCGCTGATCACGATGACCGCGTAAGCCCCCTGCATTCTTTAAAATTCGCCGCCACTCTTCAGAGAGCTATTGAAGACTCTGTTCAAGAAAATCCCATACTTTTACGCGTATACAGCAAAGCTGGCCATGGTGCCGGTAAACCAACGACAAAAAGGATCGAAGAAGCTGCTGACATTCTTACTTTTATACGCAAAACCGTAAACGTTGATGTTATTAATTTATAATATATACATATTATGCACATTATAACGTCATTTTAACATTTTTATTAAAATCTTTAGTTGAATGCGAATAGTATACATATAAAAGAGCTTTTTTCAGTTAATCATCGCTGTACCTCCTTGTAAGGAGAGAAATTTCATAGAAAAATAACATTTATTATAACTTTTTTTATAAAAGCTGAAGGAGTCAACCTAGTCCAAATATGTTAATCACCTTGTGAATAAATTCAGTATTCTCATCTCTTTCCCTGTAAATACTGAGCATGCACAGGCCGCTTAGACCTGTGTCTCCCATCCTTGAGCGATTCCACGTCTTGACACGTCGTAACGTGATAAGTGTACATTCAATTCTACAAGTTGTTGATGGAATAGTAGGACCAGTTTTGATTGCCTCACATATCGCTGGGGAAAACGGAGTGGCTTGAGCAATTACATCTGCGCACATATTAAACAACGGATTCATCAGATTAAATTAAATTTCGATAATAAAATTATGAAGAAGGCTACCTAGCAGAAAAATGTAAAACTCATTGCCGCCCTTAATATTATAAATTTTACTAGCAGATCCGGCGGACTTCGGCCCGCCCAAAATTCATTATTTTTATTGAAACATTTTGGTGCAACATTTTCAACAACAATTCAGTCCACGATTTCCAGTGGCACATTTATCTCCTAATGTTACGGTTTGGTGGTTATCAGAAGGAATATTTCCATTGCCGTCTTAAATAACCTAACGAAAGTGTATGTCCATGAAGAAGTACTTGAAATTCTTCAATGATCTGGCGTTTCACAGCTCAGTTAATCGCACAACGAAATAAATTTGAAGAACTTTTTCCTCTTCACTCCCTGGCGGCAACAGTGGTCCGGTTTGATGGTGAATCTGTCCATGAAACTGTATAATATAGTTAGTGGCAATTTCAAACTGGGTGAGTATCGTAATACTCTAAATGTTTTATCAAGGAGCGCAATGGTTGTGATGATAAGATTTTTAGTAATAATTCGACTCCAGCGCCACCTGTGCCGGGTCAAACTGTGACTCTAAACTATCCAGAGACCAACTCAAACACAAACAATTTCTTCAAAATCGTTTCACTCACAAACTCACGTACATACATAAGAATAATATATATATTCAAAGATACGTACGTTTCAGTAAGTTTTGAAGGCGCTACTCCCCCTTTTCAAATAGTCGCAAATTTCTGTAGGAGTATGGGATTGATTACAGACATATCCATACCAAGTTCCGTTACTCTAACATGAACACTTCCGGAGATATGCAGTATGAAAACTCGGTTTATGTGGGAGGTGCCACGCCCTCTTTTCCAATAACCCCCATTTTTTCCATGAGTATGGGATTATTTTCATGATGCCGTGCAATAAAGCCATAGGCCATATGGCTTTTTTTCACTTCACATGGAGAAATAAGGCCTTAGGTTTTAGAGACAGCATTTACTTTTTGTATTGAAGTAAGATCGTATGGCTTTATTTCTCATATCGCACACCGTCTTCAAAAGAGTCACAACTCAAAATTTGGCATTTATGAAATTATGCGCTAAAAATTTACACAGAGCCTTTATTTACCTTTCAGCAAAAGCTGGAGCAAATTTTGTTATAATTTGTTTAAAAAAACCCTTAGGTAAAGTCGCCCTTCCCCATATAATTAGCATGTGCTACGAAATAGCTTTTCGTATTTTCTGACGAACGTATTATTTCGAGTTGTGACTCTTTGTTGTGGCTTTATTTCACTTTCCCCATGGAAATAACGCCATATGGCTTTATTTCACTGCACATGGAGAAATAAGGCCAAATGGCTTTATTTCCATGGGGAAAGTGAAATACATAAAGCCGTAAGCAAAGATTTAATGTATGAGAAATGAAGCCATACGATCTTATTTCAATACAAAAAGTAAATGTTGTCTTTTTAGCAGCGGTACGGACGCGCCGCGCAGCCCTCATATAAAATTGTTGCTTTGTTCATTCTTCTTGCTTTTAATGATATGTATGTATACAATGCACATATATGAGGCTTTCTTTTAAATCACTAAGATATATTTATATATCTATATATCGTCATTTAAAGTACGAAACCGCGTATCAATATAATGCAAAACCGCGTATGTGAGGTTGCATAAATTATTTTGTGGGGAGTAAAAACACTCATATTTCAAAATTGTTCTCTCTTTTATAAAGCAATCGTATTTCTGGCTAGTATATTTCAGCACGAATGGATAAGGCTTGAGCCAAGAGCTTCGGTGAGTAAATCCAATTTTTGGCAAAAAATGTCAGTTACGCGGTTTTGTACTTTAAACGCCGTTATATGTATATGAGGTTGAGTATTTTTCGTTTTTGTCATTAATAATTTTATACATACCTCAGGTTAATATGCATCTTACCGATTTTATTTATTTATTTATTTGGTCTACAGAAAAATGTTTTCTTACACACAAACGAGAATAGAACATTTAGATATTTAAGTATGTGTGATATATTACAGAGCAGACTAATTATACATGTTAATTTGTAATAATAATAATAATATAAAATAGCAGGTTTGGTAGCTGGCGAGGCCTAGTCTCCAGTCTACTTTCTCAACCAGAGTCGATATAGTAAACCCGACAAAGAAATAGAAACGTATGTTGAAGAAAGTCGGACTGACCAGATATATACACGTAGATCCTGTTTTTTGTCCCTCTGAAAGAATTTTAAAAATTCTATACAAATTTCTTTTGTTTGAAATGCACTAGCTGGCAGAAAAGCTTGCAAATTTGCGTTCGTATAGAAAATTGCAAGTTTCTCTACACTGATATCTTGAAAGATAATTCTCGCTGGATTTTCGACGAACAAACCTACTGTCTTCCCTACAAGGCCTTTTCAGACTGACCGATTCTCGATACACTCAAATAGAAACCAATACACATAAAAAACGCTGTAAAAATTTCCCTTCAATTTTAAGGCAGTAAAACAACGACCTTAAGTTAACATCAACCGAGGCCATATCTTGACAAGGGATGCAAAATCACAATTCTGATGTAAAATATGATGCCAAAAGGCTGCAGATCTCCCATTTAGATGACCGGCAGATGTCTCGTAGGATTCCCAGAGAGTTTTGCTTTACATATTCAGTGTTGGTTCCTTTAATTCAAGTTGGCATTCGGTTTTTGGAATTTAAATAAGTTCTCAGCAAAAAAGTGTGTTTAAAAAAATACATATGTGTAAATAGTGCTTGAAAATATCAATTTTTCCCTTACCTTGAACCTTTGGGAGTGGGCAAAAATAATGTTTTGTAATTTAGGCAGAATTGAATATGCGCTATCTGGGAAGACAATATCTACATGTAATATTTATTCTGTTTGTTGGCACTATATCCAAACACAAACGCATCTTAAGTGTCTTAACAGTGAAATAATTTCTTATTTTCTAAGTTTGCGAATAAAACTTCACACTTAAAATTAAGACATTTATAACAAACATTTTATGAAGAAAATCCCTTCTTCGTTTAAAATAAAAACAAGCGAAATCGGCCCAATTTCATACAGCCCTGTCTGACATGAAAATGTTCTCCACGATAAGGCTAGTAGCCATTTCTAACAGATTTTGGGTGGCTTAGTCAAAAATGGAAACAACATATTTGAAATTTAAGAAAACAAGGCAAATAGCAAAATCGGCTAAAAACGGCTAATTTTTTTCTGCAAAACGGCTAACAAATCGGCTGCTGGCTAAATCGAAATTTCTCCGGCTGTTTGCTATCGCATCCGGCTAAATCTAGCCGGAAAACGGCTAAAATGGCAACACTGCACAGATTTATTCGCAGGAACTACGATTAATTCTTTAGGTACCGGAGAAGGTCCACTTTGAGATGTAGGTTCAGACAAAGCTGTCGTTTTTGCCTGAGGAAAATGCAGCTTAAGATAACTCAACACACGGAGAATTAAAACTTATTAATTCCTTATTTAAGCCGGGTGTTAAAAGAAAATTGCATATACATACGTACTTACATCTATCCATACAAATTAATATATATGTACACGTGCATATGTATATATCTATGAGATTTTCTTTTAAATCTGTGAGATATACTTATAAAAAATTAAAGTGTGTATAAAATTTCTAATGACAAAACCGAAAAGTACTGAACATTGCAGGCGCCATATAAGGAAAACTGAATTATTACGAAATATAAATAAGGTGGCAGCACTTTGCGCCATTTTGCATTTTCTCGTTCAGTTCGGGAACATTATTTACTTGCCTTTTAATAACAAAATAAACAATCTTGTTGTAAAATTTATGTACTTTTTGAAAAAGTTTTTCAAATAACATAATTTTACAAGTGTTTCAAAAGAGAATATTGGTGATTTAGTGCATTTTTGAGCGTGCAATTACTCATAAAAAAGAACAACATTTCAAAAAGGTATCGTTAACACAAGGATAAAAATTCGCCGATTGGTACCCCTCCTGACAGTTTTGGACATTTTTGTTTTTTGTTTTGCTAGTTGTACCTTCAACTAGAGAATTACCGAGTTACTTTACGAGCATATGCACACCAGCTGTGCACTAGGTAAACATTACACAAAATATAATCAAAGGTGCAATAACGCCATAATGACTATATATCTCAATGTAAAGTGAAATAAAGCCATATGGCGTTATTTCCTATGGCTTTATTGCACGGCATCTATTGTCATATATATCCATACCAAGTTCCGATACTCTAGCATGAACACTTCCAGAGAGATGCAGCCTGAAAAATTCGGTTTGTGTGCGAGGAGCTGCTCCCCCTGTTCCAATGATCCTAATTTTTCTTTATGAGTATGCGATTCATTACATATCTTCGCTTGAAGAAATGATTGTCGTATGTTACATTTGACGTGTTTTGGGAAATCGCGGCTGAAGCCTAAAGCTGCTTTCTTGAAAACGTCACGGTAGATTTCTTTGAAAATTGTATTTGTTGTTTCTAGCTTAAGGCAATATTGGAATTTACTATTTAAAAAAATTACACAAAATCTGTAACATTTATTGCCAATTTCACACTTTGTCGTATGTAACAGTTGACAACATGCTTGTGCTCAATTCATACTACGCATGTTCGCAAGACGCTTAAAAGTGTACAAATATGCCTTCGCCGCAAACGCGTGTATTGATTGTCGTTGGCTTTGAAGTTGAGTGTACAGCGAATACAGAGAATCTAGAAACAGCTATGCAGAAAACTATTGTTCACTATTGAATAAAGACAATAGGGGTATTGTCCAAATCTTGCAAAGCCATTTCACGTAGCACGGATTACATGGATTGCATAACTTGCAAACACACAACAACAAAATACATGGGAAACAACATTTCCTATCGCTGCAAAATATGCAACGTCGAAACCCATGTATATATTTTGCAAAATAGCATAGCAAGATAAATGCGACGTTGTGCTATTTGTTTTGTTGTTGGAATTGCTACTAATTTCTCTCATTCCTTTCATCTCGCTCACTTAATTTTTTTTTGCTGTCTCTTGTTATTGTATTTGATACATAATTTCGCTGCTTGCTACTCAAGCATGCTTTCCTTTGCAATAGGGTAGTCTCGTACTCTTCGAAATTCGGAATAGTATTTTTGCATTTCGTGCAATCCGTGCATCATGCAAGACTTCGAGAATACCCCTAATAATGTAAAGAGTACATTGAAAATACTGTACACTTCATAGTGGACACATACTACGTTTATACGCATGCATAAGTCGCTTTAATTCATTTCGCCGCGATTCAAAACATATGTATAAACTGAATTTCAATTCGCTTTGAAAGATCGAAGTGTTTTGGCTCACACTCCATTTCAAATCGGTAGTTTATTTCTCCAGATAGTTGGAAAGAGTGTATAAACACCGCTCTCACTCAAAGCGAATTGGAGATCAGCTGTTCCGCTCAAATTCCAAATAATCGCATCAGTATTTAAAAGCTGATAAATAATAATCGTTCTTTTTCTTTGCCACGATTTTATAATGCCGAATAAAACTAGATTTTTATCACTTTCCATTATGTTAACTTATAAAATGTCAAATGAAAACAGCTTATTTTGTTTGCTTTTGAAGACGGTTACTTTGATGCCGATATAAAGCCGTAAGTATAAACACTAGAGCGAAATGTGTACGGTGTCAATGCGATTTCAATTAAGTCGATTATTCCGTGCATATAAACGTAGTAATAGTGTCATTTGCGCTAGCAACCACCGCAATACACACAAGCAAAAACACAAATACAATACCAAATACAAGATACGTTCGCGGGTTTGAGGGGTGCACGCGAACAAATCAATAAATAAAAAGATTTAAAGTTTTTGTTATATATTTTTTATATATCTTGTTTTAGTTAACTTTTATTTAAACTTATTATTTTTCACATTTAAAACATTAAGATGATAATGATGCGATGCTAACTATGACATGACACGATGAATACTAACTAACTTAGAGCTTTTGTTAAGATCTCTTATTAGGTCAAATAGATAAACGTTTTGGAAATAAATCGAGAGTACTTATGAGTACATATTGAGTGCATAATGAGGAGGCAGAGTTAGGGAATTAGTTTATGGTGAGAGGGAGAATGCACATACATAACTCGCCCACCGTAAAAAAATTCGCGTCTCTGCGAATGACACGCCAAGATTAAGAGTGTAATTCGAAAATTACTGAAAATTATATTAAGATGATTATTTTATTATTTTGTAAAAAAAAAATAGTAGAAGTTTCGGTAATTTTTGAATTACGTATTATGTAAGCAAATTGTAATATTTTTGGCTTTTTTTGTCTTTATCTATTTGACGAATTGTATTTCGAAGTTATTATGATAATAAAATGATGTTTTGCGATAATGTAAATAATAGTAAACTAAATTTTTAATTTTCATGCCTATATCTGCAAAATGTAATTTTTTCCTTTTAAACCTTTATTTTTAAATTAAAAATACATATTTACGACCTTTTTTTTTTGAAATTTTGGGTTTAGGTTTTTTTTTCTTTGTCAATGTTTAGATATTTGCATATTCATGTTTCACTTTTTAATTTTTAAGTTTGTTAAAAAAGTTTATAAAAATAGGTACAGTCATTATCGTTATTAGAATATATACATAGATACATAAAAATATAAACATAGATATATACAAGGGTAATATTTACAAAGTTTTGTGAGGCCTTTTGATCTGAGCTATGTCAATTTTATTTGGGTAACTAACAGGTAATTTTATAAATGTTTTGGCAGTTTTATTCCTATTAGCAAGAGGGTTTTTCATATAAACTTTTTCGTTGTTGAAACTCGGTACTTTTTCTCTTTTTGAGTTAATTTTTTCTATAGTTTGTTTTTTCTTTTCATAAGTATAACTTTTTATTTTCTCAAAGTCAATATAATTTCTGTTAATAAAATCTATAGGTTTTACATTAGTTGAACTGTGTACCGAATTATTAAAGAAGCCAATAGCTTTAATCACAATTTCTTCTATTTCCAATGTGTTTTGCGTATTTTTTAAAATGCGTATATGTTCTAGTAATGTGGAATGCAGTCTTTCAACATCTGCATTGCCAGTGTGACTATTCGGCGTAGTAAAATGAGGAATAATATCATTTTCCCGGCAAAATAATCGTATAGACGCGTTGTTAAACTCATTATCCATTATTAGTTTTTTGGGTTTTCCTAACCATGCAAACCTTTCTTGTAGTTTGATTTTTATGGTGACCATGTTTCTGTGTGGTAATTTATGTACAGATGCCAACTTGGTGAATCTATCAATCGTGGTCAAAAAGCATGAACGAAAACAATAAAATACATCGGTGTGCACTATTTCATTGGGACTACCAGGAGTCTCTGTATGATTAAATAATTTTTTCAATGGTTTTCTAGCATATTTACTCTCATTGCATACATCACAACTGTTAATAAATCTGTTTATTATCTTTTTTAAATTTGGGTAAAAATATTTCAACTTCATTTGCTCATAATTTTCCAAGATACCTCTATGGTTACTTTCAATGTGAACTTTATCTACTATCTCTAACATTTCTTCATCACTCCTGACGTCTAAAGCTTTATAGCTGCATTTAGTAAACTTAATGTTACTGTCATTTGAAAATAAAGTTATTAATTTTTCTTGAACTACGTTGTAAAGGTTATCGGGTAATTCCGAATGAATTCCTATTGTTCCTTTCTTTATGTGCCTTCTGAATAAATCACATAAATAAGTGTTATTACTTACTTCGCATTCTTCTATAAAGGCCCCTATTATGAGTTGCATTCGATTTTCGACTGTGGTCGAAAGTGCTGAGCGAACGAATTTTCATTTGGTATTATGGCGCTCATTCGATGAAGAATAGCGCTATTGTGAATTTCGCTCGTTTAGGTTGTTCACAATAGTATATTTTTCACCGCTGAGAAGCTTTGTTTACAAATCGAGCAAACTAAATAGTGTGCTTATACATATTTATGTAAATTTGTTCTAACTAAAATTAAGTGAAAAAGAAAGCAAGTTTATAAAAACGTGGTAAAATGAGTACAACGAGTTCTGGTTCAACGATTTGTCAGAGGATGAGAGCTTAGTAAACTGGCCAGGAGTAGCAAATGTTTAAGAGAGTTTAAGTTTATTAGTCTTTCGAATATATTTTGATATAAAATATATTTAAGAAATTTGTCTACAGATTCATTAAAAAGTTCCGACCATCTAAAGAGGCGTTTGTGTGCCAAATCTATTTAAAATATTTTAAACCTATCAACAGCGCTACGATTTTGTTCTCAGAGGTCGTGCCAAGAGAGTATTGGGATTTTCTTTCACAAGTAAAGCAGCCTTTCGAGCTTGTGTTTAGTATTCACGATGTTAGAACTGCATGAAATTAATAAAAATTGTTTAAAATTAGTGTCTAGCCGCCAAAATGTAAGAAAACATATACAAAATCATACATTTTTCACGATTTCCTAACACTTCGCTACACCATCGAAAGCAAAATTCTGTTCGACAGAAAATGCGATACTCAACGAAAATTTCGACACGCTTGCATAGCTCATAATACGAATTTCGCTTTCGATCTTCGATAGCCAGCGAAGATCGAAAATCGAATGCAGCTCATAATAAGGGCCATATATTATGAGGTATTTATTATATAAAACTTCGCTCGCTATGTTCTTGTTATGAACTAGTCGAATTTGGGTAGTATATTTGTTGACAATTGAATCCGAGATAAGGAAATGGTCATTTTGATTTTCAAGTGCTGAATGCACCGTATCTATAGAGTTCTCAAACAAAGACTTTATGTCTAGGTTTTCCTCGTTATGTATTTGTTGTCGACTAAGAAAGTCGGCTACATTATTTTCCTTACCTCTGAGATATTCAACTTCAAACTCGTATTCGCTGAGCAAAGTTTTCCAACGTAGAATGCGTGCGCTTGGATCTTTCATAGAATATAACCATTTTAAAGGCTTATGATCCGTTTGTACAAGAAATGACCGCCCGAACAAATATGGTCTGAAATGCTTCACCGCCCACACTATCGCTAATAACTCTTCCTCCAGAGTATGGTAGCGTTTTTCGAAAGCGTTTAATGTGCGACTAGCAAAAGATATTGGTTTGTTATTTTGACTAAGAACCGCGCCTATCGCAACATTGCTGGCATCCGTTGTCACCACAAATTTTTTTGAAAAGTCGGGAAATGCTAAAAGTGGGGGTGAGGTCATTATAAGCTTCAACTTATCAAAAGCTTCAATGTATTTAATATCTTTCATATTAATCTTTTCATTCTTTTTCAAATATTTTATTATAGGGCAGCGATCATAGAGTAATTCCTGATGAATTTGCGATAATATCCAGTCAGACCTAAAAAGGACTGAATTTCTTTGACAGTTCGTGGTAACTTTATTCTTTGTATAGCTTCTATTTTTTCGGTATTTGGCTTAATGCCTTCCGGAGTGATGATATGCCCTAGAAATTCTGTGTATCTTGAGAGAAAGTTACATTTTTCATATTGAATTTTCAGATTGTTTTCTGCCAACCTATTGAATATTTTAGTCAGACTCTCGAAATGCTCTTTTATGGAGGTGGAGAATATCAATATATCACCCATATAAATTATGCATATTTTATTGATATAGTCGCATAAAACTGTATTCATCATACGCTGGAATGTAGCGGGTGCATTTTTCAGGCCAAATGACATACGAGTAAATTCATAATGCCCGTTTGGACCTGAAAAAGCGGTTTTTTCGATATCGTTTTCGCTCATCAGAATTTGGTGGAATCCCTTAGCCAAGTCGATTGTGGAATAATATTGTGCTCGCCCTAGTTTTTCAAACAGTGATTCTACGTTTGGTATAGGGAACTGATCATCGATTGTAAGACTATTTAGCTTCCGAAAATCTATTACCAAACGCCATTTCTTTTTATTACCAGGGTTTGATTTTTTCTCCACAATCCACAATGGCGCGTTATATGGAGACCTACTTGGCCTAATGATTCCGTTTTTTAGCATAGATTCTAATTGACTATTTATTTCTTCTTCCAGCGCATAAGGGTACCTATAATTTTTCACGTAAATAGGGGCATGGTGTTTTGTTATAATCTGGTGTCTGACTGTTTCTAAGGCTGGCACATATTGGCCATCATGGAAAAATATGTTTTTAAATTTCAATATAAATTGCTTTAAGAGCAGCTGATCTTCAACGTTCAAATCTTTTTTAATTAAGGCATCTGTATCAAAGCTAGTATCATCAAATGTAAAATTATCCGGATAAGTGTCTGTCTGAGAGCAATAAGCATAGAAATCCTTATCATTGGCTAAGTATGTGTTAGTGCAACTATCGACGAAAGGTATAATTTTATTGTTGACGTTAATGATTTTTAATGAAAAATCAATTTGATTTTTAAAGGGATAAGAATATTTAAGCCAAGTATGCATTGGAAAGGTTTGTTAGTAAATTTTAATAATTTAATGGACATTGTCTCTCCTTTATTAATGGCAAACTCTAAAGGTATATTGACGATGACTTCTTCTAATATTATATCAGACGCAAAAAGTGTTTTTACTAGGATAGGTTTTTCTAAAGTTCTGCGATGACAAACGTTTTTAAATATCTCAAAATCTCCCAATGTGGTTGCTGATCCGGTATCTACCAAACATCTAACCACAGTATTATTAATTGTTAAATCTATTAGGGGTAAGTTGGTTGAAGAGGAGAAAGCTGAAAATTTTCGTATTTTTCAATATTGTCCACTTCCATTGGCACAACAGGTGATTGTTGGTTATATCTCGCATTGTTATTAAACCTACCAGAGTTATTTACGTTTCTATAGTTTCTTTGGTCATTAAATTTGCGAGTATTTCCACTAGCGTTACCTCTACCATAACCGTTACTATTAAAATGAGGATTAGTTTGGACATACTTACTATAACCATTATTAAAGTTGCCCGAAGAATTATTACGGTAATTATTAACATTTTCATAGTTTTGATTAGCACCAGGGTGTGTGTTATAATTACCGGAGTTATTTGAGTTGCATCTATTAAAATGTATATTATTCCGATTGCCGCTATTTGCATTTTTATTTTGGTCAAACACATTGGAATTATTAGAAAAATTGTGTGAAAAACTATACGGATATTTATTATTTTTTGTATGGAAAGCCGTGTTATTTACACTGTTATTTATTTTAAAATCTGTTAACATATTATTTTCTAAATAATACGTAAATGCTTTTTCCATATTAGTAATTTGATTTTGCAACAACAGAGTTTCTACATTGAAGGTCAAAAATTGTAGATAAATGTCAAATATTAATTTTGAATTATTATATGGTGTATACAAAATGTCATTTTCTCCTTCCAAATAATATTTAGTGTTCATTGACAATAAAATAGATCCGAGCTTACTATGTAAATCTTTAACATCTATGGCCCTAATATTCATCGCCTCATTTCTTAAATTTAAAAAAGTTGTTTTTATACCAAATTCTTCCTTCAACTTGCTTAGGATGTCATCAAAACTCGGCTCATAAAGTTGCTGGATTACGTGCAATGCTCGCCCTTTCAGTTTGTTGCACAGAACTTTGGATATAATGTGTTTTTCTACGTCATTTGTAAGCGACAGTATTGTTGCAACATCTCTTAAATAGTGGGTTAGTGTATACTCACTTTTTCCGTCAAAAAATGTTACACTTCTGGCTTCTCTTAATGCCTCTGCTAAGCTTAATGCCATTTTATGATTTTTACTTGATTTATCTGTTGATTTTATTTAAGTATTTAATTTGTTGGTAGTTTTTTAATATCTTTCTTTTTGCTCAGTTGATTGTGTTTTTTAAATTTATGTTGATCAAAAGTCTCAATTGATTATGTTTTTTTTTGTTGTTTCTTTGCTTATTTAAAATGTTCGATGGTGGTTACAACATGTATATAACGTAAAAACAGTATAGCAACATACAAAGTGTATGGACAAAATTATATTTAACACTGGTTGCTTCGTTTACAGTTTCTGTTATGTTAACAGCTTATATTCATCGGCACATATGGACAACAGATATTTATTACAGCTCGTTTCTTTTGTTATGTTAGCAGCTCAAGTTTAGTGGCAACAATGTTTAGGTACATTTGCATATTTTTTGTTAGGAGAATACAATACGATATTCGCACTTTGGGTATGTATACTACCTAACTGTTACGATTTCTCGTATTGAAGACGAAATGCACTTTTTAAGCAATTTTTTGTTTTTGTACTTTTTGAATTTTTAAATGTGATTGCGGTATTTTATTTTCTATGGTTTCCGCCGCAATATATGTATGTATATATGTACAGTCGCAATAGCTGATGAAGATATGCGCTTTTGACAATTTTTGCTTTATTGTAGGTATACAGAAAAACTTTTCGTTTGCTTACTTTGAGTTTTTACTCGCAACACAGATTGTAGGTATGGCACTTTTTTAATTACTTCTTTTCATGCAAACGTTTTTTTTTTGTCTTTTACCTACTTTAAGTTTGGGTGTTTATTGCATTTTAGAGAAAATTTTCTGTAACTATGTATTTTAAATTGCCGCACCACTCATGTATGCTTCATTTTAGTTTCCTTGTAATTAATTTTTTTTTTTTGTGTTTTTACCAATGTACAATGGTTTTTTGTTCAGCACATAACTTTTCAAAAGTTTTTCCTTTTTTTTTTTTTTGAAAGTTCGAAATTTTGTTTAAATCCGTTTTAACCTCGTCGCCAGATACGTTCGCGGGTTTGAGGGGTGCACGCGAACAAATCAATAAATAAAAAGATTTAAAGTTTTTGTTATATATTTTTTATATAACTTGTTTTAGTTAACTTTTATTTAAACTTATTATTTTTCACATTTAAAACATTAAGATGATAATGAGGCGATGCTAACTATGACATGACACGATGAATACTAACTAACTTAGAGCTTTTGTTAAGATCTCTTATTAGGTCAAATAGATAAACGTTTTGGAAATAAATCGAGAGTACTTATGAGTACATATTGAGTGCATATTGAGTGCATAATGAGGAGGCAGAGTTAGGGAATTAGTTTATGGTGAGAGGGAGAATGCACATACATAACTTACACACAAGCCAAAGCACAAATACAATACCAAATACACACCTACATCCCGCCACAAAAGTATATTATTCTTTGTTGTTGCAAAACACTGAATAAGTTACAGAAGCAGCAGCACCCGCGGAATAAACACATACACATGTTATTACATGCCCGCCAAAAAGAGAAAAGTCTTAAAATGAGAATGTATTAGTTATGAAACAAAAAATGAGAATGTGTTGGTGGTAATGCACGGAAAAAATTTCTGTGTTGTATTACTTATTATAAAAACTTTGGTATGTTTTTATTGCCGTTTTTTTCATTGTGCGCTATTTTTTATATCTAAACAACATAGAAACATATAATGAAAGTTAACCGCCCTAAGAAAGGAAAAAGTTGATAAATTTTGTATGTATTGTACAAAATTATTATTATTTTTTTATAATTTAATTGTGGATTTCTGAGCAAAAAGACAACGTGCTTCGAGCACTCTGAATATTAAATGAAAATTTAGTTGATTTCAAGTAGAAATAAAATAAAAATATATATGTATATCTAATATATAATTATTTTAAAATTAGGTAAAACTTGACATTTAAAAACAATTTAAAATAACGATTAAACCAAAAGATGAATAACAAAACATATTGTATGTTTTAATTGAGGACTAGTCTGGTATTAAAAAAATACATAATTCACAAAGTTCTTTTAATATGAAGAAAAAGCACGACTTGGTACCATATACATACCTATTTCTAGGGGTGTATGTACGAAAAATTGTGTTATAAAATTTTTGAATGAATATTCATTCATTCTGCTCAGTGTACCTAGTTTATTCAACAACAGTGCGTCATCAACCTGCTTCGCCTATTGTTTGGATGCAACTAAATAAAATTTGTTGCGCTTCTACTCTTTCTGTTGACGTTCGGATTGTGTACGTGTAAGAAGCCGATTGTGTACATGTGAAAGGCCGAATATAGTTCGTTTCCCAGGAAAGTGTTTGGCGGGCACTGGTGTACACTATTAAGAGCACAATGTTTTGCGCTCACTAGCAAAGTATAATACAAATCATATGGCGGAAAACTTTAATTTCAGTTTTATTTGAACATCAAAATACAAAGCCGACTTCAATTCTTATATACAAATTTCAGAGTACCGTTAATTTTTTCATGATCCAATGATCAGATCTAAACCAAATTAGTTACCAACATTCCTTTAAAAATATGTTATAGCAATCGGTTAACGCGATCCAAAAATATACGGTAACAAACATAAAAAAAAAATATAAAAAATATTCCGAGGAAATAATAACCTCTTCCTTTTTTTGAAATCGGTTAAAAAAAGATCTTACAAAATAGTTCTTACAAATCTAGTAAATATGTATAAGAATTCAATTCAGCTTCAGAAAAAAAAACGAACTACTTAGAATGTATTATAAAAACAGTAGTACCTTAATATAGAAAGGCCCTATCTAAAATTTTTGTTTATTTGCAAAATGATTGAAAACTTAACACCACTTTCAATTCTTTGATTGGGAAATTCTTTAAAATGCTGTTTTCAATTAATTAAATGTTGTAGTAGTTGTTTTTGGATTAAATTAAATTTTCAGTGAGTAATCTACTGACATTCGTACAAAGCAGGATTTTCAAAGAAAATGAGGTCACGACCCACCAAACAATTTGTGTTGCCAGCAATAAGAAAACGTGTCGCCCTCGGAAACAAATTTATTGCCGGTAATATTGCCATCGAATCGATTTCCTATTACCGGTCGCTCTAAAACGTCCGCCGATGGCAACTCGCCTGGGCGAGTCGTTTTCTGATTACCTGAATGAGTCCTTTTCTTATCGCTTCAGGCGATTTTTGGAATAATTTTATTCTTTTTAATACTTCATTTATTTTTTTGTACCAAATTGCAACTTACAATCGGAATTAATTCATTTTCTCGCTGTGCGACTTCCTATTTTTTCAATCTTGTCCTTGGGCATAATTTGGATGCTTTTGGCCAATACTATTGACGCCATATTCATAAGTTTCGGAATTTTTGAGAACTTTTTTATTCAAAATTGACATGAACGAAGTGATGTTGCCGATTTGTCACCACAGCAATAAATCGGTGAGTCGCCAATTTGTTGCCATTGGCGATTGTTGCTTATTTCTCATGTTTTGCATGGTGGGGATATGTACATAAGTATGTACATATGTATGTATGTATATGAGACATTTTAATTATATTTTTGATATGCTTCTGTAGAAGCATTTGTCTTTTTCTTCCTCCAACAACTAATTTTTAAGCAAAAAACATAACCGACTTTAATTCCCATATAAAAATTTAAGAGTACCGTTAATTTTTGCATGAACCAATGATCGGATCTAAACCAAATTAGTTTAAAAATATATTATAGTAATCGGGTTATAGTGGTCAAAAGTTATGCGGTAACATACATAAAAAAAATAAAATATTCCGACGAACTGATAACCTCTTCTTTTTTTTTGAAGTCGGTTCTTCCTTTTATTTAAGTCTAATTGCTTTTTTGGAGTAAAGGTGCCTACACTCACCGACGTGTACGTATGCCGTGTCTGTTTGACGTAGCAACATATAAAATTTACTGTTGATAGAGAGAGAAAGAAGCACGCGTAACCGTCGCACGTACACGGTGGTGAGCTTTCATTTACATGGCGCTCTCATAAGTTTGATCGCGTGAGCCACACTCACAAACATTAACGCTTCAGCTGACACGATCAAACTTATGAGAGCGCCATGTAAATGAAAACTCACCACCGTGTACGTGCGACGGTTACGCGTGCTTCTCTCTCTCTCTATCAACAGTGAATTTGATATGTTGCTACGTCAGACAGACACGGCGTACGTACACGTTGGTGAGTGTGGGCACCATAAGTCGAAACAAGTCCGTGCGCTTTGACATCACGAATGGCACTGAAATTATTACGCTCAATGCTTGTTCGATAATACATACGACATATGTATTTTTGCTGAACAAGATTCAAATTTTATCGTATGTGTTAGCTGATCTCTAACATACAAAAATTTTTTGTTCAGACTTATAAACACTCAATTTGTATGAAAAAATATCGTATGAACCAAGCTTTTAAATTATACGACGAAATGCGACTAAAACGCTTGTGACCTTGCACAGACGATAAAATTCTACCATCTTGAAAATATCTCGAAATCCAAAGGAGATATCAAAAAACTGATGAAGCCATTTGAAAGTTCTTGATGAGTTTAGTATAACTGCATTATTAACTCAATTTGGCCCAATTTTCACATACGACAATCATTTATTCAGGCGACGATATATCTTCATACCAAGTTCCAGTACTCGACCATGAACTTCGAGTATGCAGTATGATATATTCAATTTGTGTGGGAGGCGCCACGCCCCTTTTCCAATAGCCCATGAGATGTTCCAGAGATACGCAGAAAGAAAATCTTGGTTTGTATAGGAGGTGCCACGCCCCCTTTTCCAATAATCTCCAATAACTGATTTCATTTAGCCACAAAATTAGTTCCAGTAGTCTACCATGAACACTTCCAGAGATATGCAATATGCAAAATTCGGTTTTTATGGGAGGTGTTACGCCGTCTTTTTTAATAACCCCAATTTTTCCATGAGTATGGAGTTTAGTGGTAAGCAGTGCGCGCTTCCACCTCGCTGGGCCTGGGTTCAAGCCCTGGTTAAAACAACATCGCAAAAAAAAGTTTAAAAAATGTTTTTTTCTTAACAGCGGCCGCTCCCCGGCAGGCAATGGCAAACTTTCGAGTGTATTTCTGCCAAATACAATCGCCATTTGGAGTCGGCGTAAAACTGTAGGTGCCTCCTCTTTGTGTGACAACATCAAGGCGCACGCTACAAATCGGAGGAGATGCTCGACCAAACACGAACATATCGCACACCTAGATCTAAAGTGTGCTTACTCAAAATTCTCATTTTGCTTATTGACCAACATAATCGGGTCAATAATAGCTCCAGTACTGAAGGCTGAACGAACGAGCACCGATTCTCCCCAACAAAACTGAGACATTTCTAATTGTACACAGTTTTTTTTAAGGACAACGCACGTTCGCTGTTGCCGGAAATCCTATTTCAACATTTTGAGTTATCGCTCTTTTGGCGGTTAGTGCTAAATTAATTAAAGCAAATTTTGAATTCAGTCAGTGTTTGTTTTTATTTCGTATTGGTGCATTGTTGTTGAAATTTTTTTGAATTTTTAGTTAACTCTCAGACTGAGTAGGCAATTCAGCAGCAAAGTCCTCTCTCGACGTATGAAAACCACACTATATAAGTCTCTCATCACGCCCGTGCTGGTATATGATGCAGAAGCATGGACAATGGCAACAACCGATGAGGTGGCTCTTGGAGTATTCGATTGAAAGACTTGGCGGAAGATTCACGGGCCTTTACGCGTTGGCGACGGCGAGTACCGTAGACGATGGGAAGATGAGCTGTATGAGCTTTACAACGACATGGACATAGTGCAGCGAATACAAATACAGCGGCTCCGCTGGCTTCGCCATGTCGTTCGAATGCACACCGACGCTCCAGCTCTGAAAGCATTCAACTCGGAACCCGCTGGTGGTAGCATAGGAAGAGGGAGGCACCCACTGCGATGGAAATACCAGGTGGAGAAGAACTTGACTTCTCTTAGCATTTATAATTGGCGTCAGTTGGCACAGAAAAAAAACGGCTGGCGTGCTTTGTTGAACTCGGCCAAATCGCTTAAGCGGTTACAGCGCCAAAAAAGAAGAATGTCATTGTGGCTTATAAACATTTAATTTTAATATTTTTATTGAGCTTTGTACCACTATTATTTTATTGGGAAAAATGGAAAAGCAAAATGTCTAAGAGGTAGAAGTTATAGCAGCTATTTCGGATATCAATAAAAATATTAAAATTAAATGTTAATAAGCCACAATAACATTGACAAATACATAGTTTGGGAAGAGCCTGCCTGAAACTATACAAGAAAGCAAAATGCATGTATAGAAATGAAAACAACAACCACGCTGTCAGGTTTAAAAAGCTGAAAATCAGCTACACTTGATAGCAGTAGGTTAAATAAGGAAAATGAATTAGCAACACGAGTTTACGGGGTGTACATAGCGCAGGGGTTAACGCTTCTGACTTTGCACATCGATGACGCGGGTTCGGTCCCTGCTGAAGTCTAGAAAAAAGAAGTCTAATGAGGAGATGTGGTGATCTCAGAAATAGCTGCTATAACTTCTACCGCTTAGACTTTGTTGTTTTTTCAATTTCTCCTAATAAAATAATCGTGGTACAAAGCTCAATAAAAATAATAAAAATAAAAAGCTTTACATTTTTAAGAAAATTTATTTTTTAAATATGGCATAAAGTTTTAAAATTGGATTTAAACGACTTTTATTGAAAAATAAACAATATTTTTATAACAAAAATAATTAAAATTAAATGGCAAACAAATACATTGTAAAAACTTATTAATATGGGGTGCGTTTATAATTTTGCAACGGCTTTTATATATTACACTTATTTAAAAATCACCTATTATGTGATTTTTGATGTTCACTTATTTTTTTTGCATATAATTTTTTACATTGAGATATATTATAATACTATTTTACTTTAAGTACCCTTGTTGTAAGCTAGTTCAATTAAGTGATATTTCGACCAGTTTTGACTATTTTTGTTTTGTTTATTTAATGTTTATAATTTTTTTTTTATAAAACTCTAGCAAATGACTTGACCACCACCATATAAATCCACATTTCAAACTTCGAAAAGAAATTATAAAAATTCAACAACTTTAACAATAACGCCCAAAAATTTCAAACTTTTTAATCAGAATTTTAAGCAAAATTTCAGGTACGCAGTTTTATAGCCCACTAGTTTTTGCCCGCGGGTTTCACCGCACCCCAGAAGGAATTAAAGGGGTCATGTGACTTATGGTTCCGACTATGGAACGACGAAAACGACGCATAAGGGTCGACAATACAAGTTTTTTCAGAGCATATAAAGGTTAAGTAAACAAAAGAAAAAAAGCCAAAACTGGTCAAAATGTCTCTTAACTCAGCTGACGAAAAGTCTACCTATAAAGGAAAAGGGCATAAGAAGACTGTCATTACTTTTAATTTTTTTAATACATATTGTGACGAATACTGCGGCAACTCAAAGCGAATAACAAGAAAATGCAGAATGTTCGAGGAATGACGTAGAATGTTCGACAATGAGAAACGTCAAGTGGATGAATACTGCGAACAGTGAAAGAATGAGCGATAGACGGAAGAACGTTTTATACTTGCCATGAGTACGAGCGCAGGTATAT
>NW_023458573.1:438849-444606 GCF_013731165.1 Rhagoletis pomonella
TTTTTTTGACACAATTTTATAAAATTTAATTTTTTTTCATTAATTTATATAAAAATTAGGTGAGCGCAAAATGACATCCGCAGTTGTCGCATTTCTGTTATTGGAAGAAGAAAGCTCCGAGGAGTTAAAAGGAAAATTCTGAGAGATTGCAGCAATCCTCTTGAGCTGCCCGAGACTGCGTAAGTAGATTATTTTTTAATGTGCGTTTATAAATATTTATAGCGTATTTGCAGTTTCATAGCATAGTATCGCCTTGGTAAAGAGGCTTTCCGAATGGTACTGCATACCTGCAACCTCCGCGCTGTGGGGAGCCCTAGCGCTCCGCTGTTGCGCCGGCATTTATAAGGAGCCCTGGCGCTCCGCTGCTGTGTCGCTTGCTTGCTGCGGGACTTTGTAATTTTGCGGGAATCCGTCTCGCACACTCCCGAGTTGCTGCTGGCAACTTAGCTGGTGTCTGGTTGGGAGGCTGGATGCCTGGACAAGTAGATTCCTGGATATTTAATTAAAATTCAACTGATCGCTTTGAGGGTGCGCGGAATAATGCCGCTAATTTTATTTTCACTAAAAGACTTAAAGTTAGCTGCTTTCGCAGATACAACAGGGTTGCTTCCTTAATATCGTAAATTCTTAGATGTAATCTATTACCTTGGGCGAATTCATATAAGGTGATTTGTAGGGTTGCAAGAATGTATGCTTGATCGCATTACATCACCCTCCTTGGGAAAAGAAGAATTTGGCAAGGTGATCAATTTTGCCATATTATTCTTGCCCAAAAATTTATATTTAGAATTAAATTGTTTTGAAGGAACGAATTTGGATTTGATTGAGGAATATTCCCCCCCCCCCTTATATTCGTTCGTTCATAGCAATTTAAGTTATGGCAAATATTTAAATAAAAGCTATTGTATTTACTTAATTAATATGACTTATTTTTATTAATATTTGTTAAATGGGCAAAGTATTGTATTGTGAAATAAAGATAAGTATGCTATTGATAGGTAACTATAACTTATGAGTTTATTTAATATACATAAATATGTTTTTAATTGAATATGAAAAAATGGAAATTCAAGTTTCTTTTATATATATATATACATATAGTATTTGTTGAAAAATTTTTAAAGTTTGATTTTAACAATGCATAAAAAATGCTTTTTGGTTTAACAATCCAATTCATTTTTTTTTTTTGAAACATCCATAATATACAGTTTTTTGGAAAAATATATTATAAATACTTATCAAATTTTGTTTTTTTTTCGTTTTTTTTCTTTTGTGCTAGAGTTGATATTGAAAATTTGTACATTTCAGATTATCGTTTTGTTTTTTTGTACATTTTTTATTTTTGTAATAGAAGAAAAATTAAAAGTAATTATAGATACGTATATACATATATAAGAAAATTTGTTTTATTTTATTTTATGGATTCTATTTTTGTGTACTGTTTTTTCTTTTTTTCTGATTTTGTCGAAAATTGTTACGTTAACTCCGTCAATATTTGTTATGACGTATGACCGTCATATATGTTTGTATGTTTATCGCGTGGTTCCTTTTGCACTAAGACCGTATCATTTAAATTAACTATTAACGGACGCGTGGTCTTGTTATATACCGTTTGGTTTCGAATTTTATGTTTGTTAATAAGTTCTTTTGCAAGCGCGTGTGATTTTTGCATTCTGTATTTGATTTCTTTCGAATAATTATCAATGTTATATATCGGATCAATTTTTACATTTTGTAATTCGGTTGGTAAAATTGCTTTTCTACCGAATACTAATTCAAGTGGTGAAAGTTTGTTATCAAATACAGAACTTGTTGTTGTATTTTGCAAAAATGTGAAGTATTTCAAATAAACGTCCCAATCGGACCAAGTTTCATTTAAATACGCGCGTAAATATTCATTAAAGACACGGTGGTTTCGTTCAACAGTACCAACGGTTTCATGGTGATGTGCTGTCGACAAATTGTGCTGGATTTTTAAAAGTTTGGTTAATTCGGAAAAAAGTTCATTTTAAAATTCGGTGCCCAAATCGGATTTTATAGTGTTCATAATGCCGTATGTTAAAACAAAGCTTTCAAAAATTGCAGAAGCTACTGTTTTTGCGCTTTTATCCGGTGTGGCTATTGTTACTAAATATTTGCTTAAGTCGCATATAATGGTTACTGCGAACCTATTGCCATTAATCGACTCAGGCAAGGGTCCTATTGTGTCTATAACTGCAACATCAAAGGGTTCGCAAGGCGTTGGGGTTAGTACTAAATTTTCTTTAGTTTTGGGTTTTACTTTGTTTAATAAACATTTCTCACAGCTTTTTACGAATTTAGCAATATCGCGTGTCATGTTTTTCCAATAGTATTTTGTACGTAATTTTGCATAGAGTTTTTTGTTTCCGCAATGTCCGCCTGATATCGGGTCGTTATGGTAAATTGTCATGAGTTTAAGTTTCTTGTCGTCTTCAGTTATTGTTTCCACAGGGTCTGTTAGTATAATTTGTAAAGATTTTAAAACTTTGTTTCCACTAATTTGTAAGTCTGTAATCGAAAATTGTTCAAAGAATGAATAATTTTTTTGCCATTCGATTTCTTTAATGTTGGGATTGCCGGCTTGGTGTTGAAGCCTCAAAAGTAGCTCATCTAAATTCGCTATTTTGTTAACAACCTCAAAATTAATCAACTCGAGTTTTCTATGTTTTAAATGCGCATATATTTTAATACTTGAAATTTCATCATTTTTATCGTAAGTAATTTTTGTTTTTATTCGTGGAATTTTTTTTGAAAAATTGTAAGAAAATTTGTCGTAAACTTTTACTGTGGAGTTATTTGTGTGATTTGCTTCGTACTGTGGTTGCATTTCTAGGTTTTGTTTTGTCATCGATCTAGTTTTTACTGCTAAAATATGTTTTGTTGTGTCTTTAAGTTCGTCAATTGTGATTCGTGATAGTGCATCCGCACTAACGTTTGTTTTGCCTTTTATATATTGTATTGTAAAATTGTATTCCGAAAGTTCCAGTCTTATTCGGGAGAGTTTTGACGACGGGTCTTTCATATTAAAAAGGTAAACTAATGGTCGGTGATCAGATTTTACAGTAAAGTGTGTGCGATAAACGTATGGTCGAAATTG
This sequence comes from Rhagoletis pomonella, assembly GCF_013731165.1. NCBI lineage: Eukaryota > Metazoa > Arthropoda > Insecta > Diptera > Tephritidae > Rhagoletis > Rhagoletis pomonella. The sequence goes on from NW_023458573.1 coordinate 441,968, forward strand.
CTTGATTGCGAAATATATTGCTAGAAGTTCAAGCTCGATAATTGCCTTTTCTTGTTCTGCTTTATTGAAAGCCTTAGAAGCAAAACAAATTGGTAAGTCGTTGCCGTTGTGGTTTTGGCTTGAAATTGCACCGCATCCGGTTTTAGATGCGTCGACTGTAATTATGAATTCTTTGCTAATGTCAGGATACTGTAAAAGTTTAGGAGACATCAATGAAGATTTAAGTGTTTCAAAAGCTTGCTCACAGTAGTTATCCCATTTAAATTCTAAATTTTTTCTGCTCAAACGATTTAAGGGTGCTGCCAGAGAAGCAAAGTCAGGTATAAACCGTCTATAATAGTTTGCAAACGCCACGAATCTTCGGACTGGGTCTTTATCGCATGGCTTTGTGTACTTTTTAATGGCTTCTATTTCTGTATCATCTGGCAGTAGACCTCTTGCTGAGCACTTGTGTCGTAAGAAAGTTACCTCAGATCGTAGAAAATTACATTTATTTGGGTTAAGTCGCAGGTTGAATTTTCTGCATGTTTCGAACACTTTTTCTAGATTTTTAAAATGGTGTGCCTCACTGCATCCAATAACTATTACATCATCGACATACATAAAAGCTTGACTAGGTGAAATACCGGAAAATGCTATATCATGCATTCTTGAAAACGAGTTAGGTGCTACATTAAGACCAAAAGGCAAGACCTTCCAACGGAAAGATCCGCGATCAGTGCTAAAAGATGTAATATCTCTAGAATTTTTATGTAATGGAATTTGGTGAAAACCAGAATACAGATCCAGAGTCGAAAAATATTTTGCTCTTCCAAGGTTATCTAAAATGTCGTGTATACGTGCTAACGGAAATTTGTCTGCAATTAGTTTTTTGTTTACTGCTCTAAAGTCTACGCACATACGGTACGATTTTTTACCTGTTGGATCTTTTTCCGCCCCTAAAATTAAAGGACTGTTATAGTTGGAGTAGCTTTCCTCGATTAAATTGTTTCGCAATAAACTATCGACTTGTTTGTTTATTTCTTCGCGTTGTGAATATGGTAATCTGTAGTTTTTTATGTAAACTGGTGTTTTGTCTGTCAGTCTCAATTTTTGTTCGTAAAAGTTGTTCAGAGTCATAAGGTCGGCTTTTAAGGCAAATACGTCGGAATATTTTGAGCAAAGGTCAAGCAATTTATGTTTAGCATAATTGGGTACTTGTTTTTCTAAAATCGATTTGAGTTCTTCTATGCGTTTCGGATCAGATGTGGTTTCGTTAATTTTATAAACGTTCGGTTTGAATATTGAAGTTCCTTACGTATTTTACTTCGTCAGTAGTGTTTATTAGTTTTAGTATCGTGTTTTTCGTGTCAACGATACATTTTTCTGTAAAAACACCACTACAAACTTCCTGAGCGTCTACAAAAACAGGGTTTTTGGATTTACCCAAATTAAATAACCGAAAAACTTCGCATCTGGGTGGAATTACTAAGCTGTCGGTAGTAGTACCGTGCAAAATTTAAACGCTGATCCCGTCTGTCCCCAAACCAATGGTTATGCAATCGTTTCCATAGTTGATTATGCATTTGTTTATTTTTAAAAAGTCTTTTCCGAGTATGCCGTCCGAAGGAATGTTAAAGCTGTCATTTACAACGTGAAGAGTGTGCGGAATGAAAATGTCTGATACTACCAAGTTTGTATCTAGTGTGCACAAGGTTTGGACCGTTTCTGTTGTTACGCCCGCGATATTAATAATGTTATTGCTGTTTATTGCGGATTTGCTTGTTAGGCTGGAAAATTTTATAAGGGAAATGTCTGCTTGCGAATCTACTAAAAAAGTGCATTGTTTTTGAGAATCACTACAATTTATTTCAATGAAATCGGAATAGTTGAGATTTAGGCAGTAAATGGATTTTTCCTTTGTAAAAGTCGTTAATTGTTCAAGTCTAGCTCCCCCAGTGTTCGCGCCTGAAGAGCCTTGGCGTTTAAAGTCCGAACATTGGCAGAATTTCGTGTATTTGAACGCGTATGATTGCTATGTCTACTGCTTGAAGCCTGACTGTTGTTACTGTTATTGTAGTTATTTCGTCTATTACTGAAACTATTATTCCTATTCTAATTGTTGTTTCGATAGCTAGTATTACCGCTGTGCCTATTTGAATTGCCGTTAAACCTGAAATTGTTATTGTGATATCTATAATTATTGCTGCCTCTGTAACCTCCTCGAAAATTAGTTGTTCGTATAGGACGTGACCTAAAAGCCAACACCTGCCGCTCTTTTACTATATTAGCTCTGATCCAGTACTCCATGAACTTACAGGATTTTACACGAACTTGCAGGAAGTTGCAGGAAAAATGTTCCCGTACTCCAAAATCCTCCAAAATCCTGTAAATGAGAGCGACTTTTGGAGAGTTGTGTAGAGAATGAAGTTGCAATATTTTGCCCGAACTTTTTCCTCTGGTAAAATCATGAAGAGTGTCAAGCAATCACTGGTTGACGTTTTTACAGGAAAAATGGTTTTTTTGTTCCCGTACTTTTTATTGTTACTTACTTTTTACTCTCACTTCAGAGAGTAATTTTGCTGTTTGACAGTTTTACAGGATTTTTCACGGAAAGTATTGGATCAGAGCTATTGTCGTGCTCCACAATCATTTTCGCT
>NW_023458573.1:444616-448091 GCF_013731165.1 Rhagoletis pomonella
GCACTGTTTATTAAAAATTTTTAAATTGTAATTTAATTTTAAGAAAACTTGCGTGGCGACATTTTACACGCTAGTGTAATTCAAAAATGTAAGTGAAATGTTTGTTGTATTCAAAAATGTATGTAGGTCTGAAAAAGTTTAAGTTATAGAAATGAAAAAAAAGGAAAGTTGGTTTGATACCAATAATTTACACACGACTGTAGTTCAGAAATTCTATTAGAAACAGTAACACAAGTATGTACATATGTATATGGTAAAGTATATATTGACAATTTTAATTATGTAACTTGAGTGTTAGTATGTACATAAGTATAAGGATAAACATTTTTTGTTGTAAAATATTAGCATTAGTGTACAATTGTATTGAATTTAAAAAAATTTACATTTAACTGTAAAGTATATATGTATGTATGTATGCTCATACTATCGCACCCTGCTCAGCGATATGTATGTATGTGTATGGCGTTAGGTGGCGTGGTGTTATATGCCGCTGTAACGGAGTTACAGTTAAGTGGCTTCGCAAGTGCCGTGGTTTTGTACGCCGTTAGGTAACGGGGTTATTGTTCAGTGGCTTGGCATATGTAGGTGGTACAGGCACTGCAAAATCCGCATTGAATCGTGTGTTTTATTTTTGTACTTTTACACACGCACTAGTTTTAATTAGTTTTTCTAATTATCCACCTAAGGTTTTAACGTTTTGTACCACCAGCCACTGTATTTTTATTTTATTTAAAAAACCACTTTAGCCACCAGCCACTGTATTTTTATTTTATTTAAAAAGCCACTTTAGCCACCAGCCCCTGCACTTTCTAGCATTTATTATTTAATTTGCTTTCAAACTTTGGTACTACCGATTTTTTTTTGATTTTTTGTTTTTAAGTCTTATAATTTATTTTAAAACGTTGGTACAACCGATTTTTTTTTAGATTTTTTTTTATTTTTTTTTCTGTGGTTTTTTGAAAGTTTTTTTCCAATTAATTAACCGCCCCAGTGTATTTAGTAATGAATTTTATAATTTACATTGAGTTCATTTTCTTTTTATTTGGTGTTCTTTTTTTTGGTCACATGTATGCGTACTTTTTAAAGTTTTTTTTTAATTTTTTGTAATTTTTATATTTTTTTTATAGATTTTGAAAGTTTTTTTTGTAATATTTAAACGTTTTTAATTTTTTTTTTGTAGAAATAATTTTGCCGTAGCCACCACCAAAAACCAAATTAAATTAAATTTTATTTTGATTTAAGTGCTTCCACATATATTTTTAATTAAAAATTTTATCTATTATTTATTTTTTTTAATACATTTTTTTATAAATTTTTGGGATTTGCCCATTTTTCATGTCCGCGGGCCGCCATTTCGCCAGGTTAACCGCATGGGTCACGGTCGCCATGTGAAGTGGAAAACTTCCACTTCCATATTTGCGGGGCATACCAGCAACCTCCGCGCTGTGGGGCGCCCTAGCGCTCCGCTGCTGCGCCGACATTTATAAGGAGCCCTGGCGCTCCGCTGCTGTGTCGCTTGCTTGCTGCGGGACTTTGTAATTTTCCGGGAATCCGTCTCGCACACCCCCAGTTGCTGCTGGCAACTTAGCTGGTGTCTGGTTGGGAGGCTGGATGCCCGGACAAGTGGATTCCTGGATATTTAATTAAAATTCAACTGATCGTTTTGAGGGTACGCGGAATAGTGCCGCTAATTTTATTTTCACTAAAAGACTTAAAGTTAGCTGCTTTCGCAGATACAACAGGGTTGCATCCTCAATATCGTAAATTCTTAGATGAAATCTATTAGCTTAGGCGAATTCATATAAGGTGATTTGTAGGGTTGCAACAATGTATGCTTGATCGCATTACAGAACTTGACACCATTGAAGGGCACTTGACACGTTCGAAAGTTCCAACAATGATCCAGTTAGCAGCTTCGTTACCATTTTTAGCTGAAGGATCCTATCAAAGATCAGTCGGGAACGATTCTAGCATAAGTGTAGCTAGAAGCACGGTGTCAACGATTTTAGATGTTGTGCTTAAGGAAGAACAGCTACGAAAGTGTCAGCAGGATGCAGCTTGAAGTTGATATCTAGCTGTTTGCATAGGGTATGGGAAAGTGAAAATGGCCAGTACTCCCGCAACTTAATAAAAGTTCCGAGGGTAGGAGTTCCGGACGTTCTCAAGAAATTCCACAATGGTCCCAGTGGAGGGTACGTGGGAATCACAAAGACCCTGGAGGAGATAAAGCTGAGGTTCTATTGGGTTGGTTGTCGGCAATCGGTCGCAAAGTGGATTGCTAACTGCGCGGAGTGTATTGCAGCTAAAGGGCCGAAATCCAGAAGTCATGGCCAGATGAAGCCGTATAACTCAGGTGCGCAATTCGAGCGGCTTGCCATGGATGTAGCCGGTCCATTTCCTATGAGCGCACAGGGTAAAAAATATGTCCCTGTGGTTATGGACTAATTTAGCAAATGGCCAAAAAGCTAAAACAGTAGCGGAGGTATTTATAGAGCTGCACTCTGACGAGGGAAGGAAATTCGAATCGGCGGTGTTCCAATTGATGTGCCACATATTGGGTACCCGGAAAACTCCAACAACGGCTCTTCATCCCCAATCAGCTGGCATGGTGGAACGATTCAACCGATCGAAGCCTGGAAGACCATTTGCGGAGGGTCGTGCACAAGAATCAGAAAGATTGGGATGTCTGCATACCCTTGATCCTGATGGGATGGGCAGTGAACTCCGTTTGCCTAGTGACCTAAAGTTTGGAGTAAGTGGTGATGCAAGAAGAATTGGGAAAGAGACGTCCAACATTCTGGAAGTGGAGCTGAGAGAGATAAATGCTCTTGTGAGACAGCGTAGTCAAACTATGAGTGACAAGATGAAGGCCAGGTATGATAAGGCGATGAGCGCCGAGGGTTTCGAAGAGGGAGACTTTGTCCCCGAAACTACAATGAAACTGGGAAGGTCCATATAAGGGCGCCAAACGTCTGAATAACGTAGTGCAGAGGTGGGCTAGAGAAAGGGAAAAACAGTTTACGGGAGGAAGGGTATGAAAAGTTACGAACAAATTATTTATATCTCCCAAACATCATGGTCATCAGTAAGCCATCGTTCGGACTTTGCTCCGATAGGAGTAGAAATGTTCCGTTTTGTCGAAATAATTTGAAATCTACTCCTCTACTATGTTCAACTGAAAATCTGCTCCGTTTTGTTGCATCAACAAATCTGTGGACTTTGACAAAACAACTTCTCTCAAGTGAGGCCATTTTCTCTTCAAAGCAGTAATTCATTGAGTGACTGAAAAGGGAAACAAGATTGCCATCGTGAATAGGCCATCACAATCACCCGATTTGAACCCGATCGAAAAAGATTGCTCTGTCTAAAGTTTCGTGATTGCGTCGTTGCCGTAACAATTGTCACAATAAAGAAAGAAAGAAATCACTTTTTTTTTAATTTTAACTAAGACATTTTAACTTTAATGATAATTGCT
>NW_023458573.1:448101-455532 GCF_013731165.1 Rhagoletis pomonella
TCCGCGAAGCAGTCAAAGTATGAGCGCGGGATAGAGAAAGGGAAAAACAATTTACGGGAGGAAAGGTATGAAAAGTTACGAACAAATTATTTATATCTCCCATCATGTACGGCTGCGCTAGTACTGACTTTGTGCACCAAAAAAAAGTGTAAATTTGCCTCATATACACAATAAGCCATCGTTCGGACTTTGCTCCGATAGGAGTAGAAATGTTCCGTTTTGTCGAAATAATTTTAAACCTACTCTACTACGTTCAACTGAAAGCCTGCTCCGTTTTGTCTTGTCTCAAGTGAGGCCGTTTTCTCTTCAAAGCGGTAATTCATTGAGTGACTGAAAAGGGAAACAAGATTGCCATCGTGAATAGGCCATCACAATCACCCGATTTGAACCCGATCGAAAAAGATTGCTCTGTCCAAAGTTTCGTGATTGCGTCGTTGCCGTAACAATTGTCACGGTAAAGAAAGAAAGAAATCCCCTTTTTTTTTATTTTAACTAAGACATTTTAACTTTAATGATAATTGCTTGCTGGATTAAGCTGCCTTTACACGGGCCGATTTTCTAGTAGATTTTTGCCGTTCAACCAAAACCGACCCGTGTAAATGACAACTCAACCGTAAAATTTAAATGCCTTGGCTAGGTGATTTTCCAGTCGACAAATCGACCTTGTAAAGGCAGCTTTAGCCTCTTAGTCCCAGAATACTGTGATACGAGGAGAAATTAAGTGTTTTTTTTTTATAAAAATAAGAAATGTAAATCTACTACGAAAACTTGATTTTTACTCCCATTTTGAAAGTCCGAACCCAGCAAAGAGCGATCGATGACGGTCAGCTAGTGATCAGTATTGCCAAGTTTTTTATTTGAAAAAGCACCAAAATACTGAAAATAGCGCAATTAAAAAAAAACTATTTCCAACTATACACAGTTAATTAATTAAATTTGCAAAATATTTTTTATTGGTATAACAATTTTCGGCCGCTGTGGTGTAGTGGTAAGCAGTGCGCGCTTCCACTCCGCAACGTCTGGGTTCAAAGCCTGGTCAAAGCAACATCGCAAAAAAAATATAGAAAAGGTTTTTTCTTAACAGCGGTCGTCCCTCGGCAGGCAATGGTAAACCTCCGAGTGTATTTGTGCCATGAAAAACAGCTTCTCATAAAAATACAATCGCCGTTCGGAGTCGGTGTAAAACTGTAGGTCCCTCCGCTCTGTGGGACAACATCAAGGCGCACGCCACAAATCGGAGGAGAAGCTCGGCCAAACACTAACATATGTGTAAGCGCCAATCTATTATTATTATTATTATAACAATTTTCGAAACTTTACTTGGGTTTTCTATCGGATTTTTTTTCATGCAATTTTTTACTTTTGTGCATATGCGCACACCCAGCTAATTACCAGAATATTCTATGGGTTCCAAAGAAGCACCAAAGAACGAACCAAGCACTAAACAAAAAAAAAATTCGCGTTTTAATTCCCTAAACGCCGTAAATTTGTTGAGAAAGGCACAAAGTTGGTAATAGTGATAGAAATGTCCAAATTTGCTCATATAAAAATATGGACAGATAGTGAGCACCTGCTTAACGAGCGTAAGCATTGTATGCGTATACATGCGAGAGCGTAACAAAGTGAACGCAAAATAATTCAAACGTAATTGGCACACTACCACAATCACACTTTCAGCTCGCGTTTACTTGTGGTAGTGATTACATCTGCTCATATACACTCGTCATTTGAATTGCACACCCTTTTAATCCCTAGTATTTACAGTTTTCCTTTTGTTTATTTAATATTATTTTTTTTAAATATAGCATATTCTACGGATAAATGCAATTTTGAAATTTTTACAAATTAAAACTTAAGAAGATAATTTCTTTTCCATTTCTTGGTCAGAATTTTATATGATTTTTTGTTTTTCTTGAGAGCTGAACAGGTCTTAAAAAAGGTCAACATAGGAGTGTGCCGTCCTAATGACCTGCAGTGAATAAGTTAAGAATATTTTTAGAAGCATTTCGGATATGCAGTTTTGTACCCCATTCAATTTAAGAGTAATAAAGTGCAAGTTTCAAGTGACTGTAAAATAGCCCTGATTTTTAAACTTTTTTTATTTTTTATTGAAGGTGCTGCGCATTTTATTCCATATAACAAATTTTGTCGAGCATAGCACCATCACCAAAAAATTTTTCAAAAATCACCGCTATTACACTTGAAACTTGCACTTTATTGTTCCCCTTTGTTGACATTTTTTTAAACTGTGTATAATGTTTTAAAATCGGATGTAATGAGTATTACATAAACAAAAGGAAGAACGTAAATGCTAAGAAACAAACAACAAAACGCTACACCAAATAACTCGAGTTTGGAAATCTGTAGAGAAGGCGACTTAGATCCCTTTAAGAGGAGCTCAAAACTATCTCGCTCCCCTGTGACAACCCCAACGTGCGGAACTCCCCCAGTGGATGGGTTCCATAACTCTAACGAAGTGGGTCTGCCCGCAAAGCAACCAAAGGTTTTAGAAAACTTAGGAGTGGGAACAACATTTGAAAGGCTAGGGGTGCACATAAAATGTCTTGCGTCGATGCTAAAGGAAAAAGACGGCAAACGGCGTACTATCCACCAACCGATGAGAGACGTTATCGAGAATATCCGGTCTCTTTACGAAAAGGCTGCTGCAGAAAAATGCAAGTGCAAAGATAACGAGGCAGTCTGTGTTATTGGAAGCACACAAACGTCGCCATGGCCAAGAGCAAAGCCTGGCTCCGTTCGGAGAAAAGCGGATACTGAAGCTGTCGGCTCCCCGGCGAATAAACGCAGAAGGAACGGAGGAAGTCAACAGGGATGTCCACAACCCGTAGAAAACGGGCCTACAATGGATTCTACGGCCACAGTGCAAGCAAATAAAGACAGCGAGTGGACCGAGGTAAAAAAGAAGGAAAAACGGCCCAAACCGAAGAATGTTGCCACCACAGGAAAACTGAGGCCAGACGCAATCATCATAGAGAAAAAAGGTGAAAGCTCGTATGCCGACATCCTAAAAAAGGTTAAGAGTGATGAGAACTTTAAGAGTTTCGGGGACTCCGTATCCAAAATACGGCGCACCCAGAAAGGCGATCTACTTATCGAACTCGCGAAATCATGCCCAAAGTCGGCGGAATTAAAGGCCCTTGTGAGTGCTACCCTAGGGGACGATGCTTCGGTAAAGACATTTACTCACAGAATCCTGGTAGAATGTAAAGACATCGATGAGGTTACAACCAAAGAAGAGGTATACAATGCTATTAAATCATTGCCTGGTCTTGAAGGTATTGAGAGTTCAGATATAACTGGTCTGCGCCCTGCTTATGCTGACACTCAAACAGCTACTATTAGCTTACCTGCTCCAAAAGCTAAGAAACTTATACAGCTTGGGAAAGTAAAGGTAGGATGGGTTAACTGTCGCATCCGCGAAAGGGTCCAGCTGAAAAAATGCTTTAAATGCCTTCAGTATGGCCTCATGTCCCGTAATTGCGGTAGCACATTTGACCGGTCGAATCAGTGCAGAAAGTGTGGCACTGAGGGGCACTTCGCTAAAGATTGTAAAAATAATCCACAGTGTATTCTGTGTAGCGCGGAAAAGAGAGAGAACATAGACCATATTACAGGCAGTTATAGATGCCCAGTTTTTAAGAAAGCCCTTACAAACAGGAAAAAATGAGAATAGTCCAAATAAACCTCAATCACTGTGAAGCAGCGCAAGATCTACTATCACAAACAGTAAGGGATCTTCAGGCAGACATGGCGATTATAAGCGAACCTTATAGGTGTAAAGATGACTGAGCGTGGGTTTGCGCTAGTAAACAGGGTGCAGCTATATGGCTCTGTGGTGGACTCGCATTTCAAGGAAGGCACAGCATGGGTGAAGGTTTCGTTCCAGCTGAGGTAAACGGAATTAGCATTTTTAGTTGTTATGCAAGACCTAGCCTTACAAAAGAAGAGTATACCCTTATGCTGCGTAGCATTGCTGAAGAAGCAAACGGGAAATCCCCGCTAATTATCGCCGGTGACTTCAATGCGTGGGCAACAGAATGGGGTAGCAGACTAACAAATAAAAGAGGCGAGCTGCTGCTTGAAACTTTTGCCCAACTCGGCGTATCAATAGTAAACAGCGGGTCCACATACACCTTCCGCAAAATGGGAACTGGGTCAATTATTGACATAACGCTGGCGAGTGACTCCTTGGCCTAAAAAATTAATTGGAGAGTTAGTGAGGAGTTTACCCACAGCGACCATCAGGCAATAATAATGGATATAACTCTGAGGCGACCCAAACAGATGCCAAATCTGACAGTCCCAAAATGGAAAGACAGTATACTAGATGGAGAGGTCCTAGCCTGCATGATGGAGGAGTTCCAACACAAAGCTGGCTTGGTAGAGAGCGAGGTTGACCACCTGGTTCGTAACCTCGCATGCGCCTGTGATGCTGCTATGCCTCGAAGAGTGGTGAGGAAACAAAATACCCCATGCTATTGGTGGAATAACGATATAAAAATACTTAGACGTCAGTGTCTGAGTGCTAGACGCAGAATGCAGCGTAGCAGAGGGAGGCCAGACTTCAACGAAAACCTACAATCTCTAAGAACGGCGAGGAAGAGCTTAAAAAACGCCATAAAAGTAAGCAAACGTGAAAGCTTTAAGAAAATATGCGAAGAAGCGGATGTAAACCCGTGGGGCACGGCCTATAGAGTAGTAATGGCAAAAACTAAGGGCAAGAAAGCACCGAGTATCACGTGCCCAGAAAGGCTGCGCGATATAATAACGACTCTATTTCCACAAAGGGAAGAAGTCGTACCAAACTGTACACCATACGAAATTGTTGATGTCCCAGTTATTACGGTTAACGAATTAGAGTCCGCATGCAAGAAGATCCAAGACGGAAAAGCTCCTGGGCCAGACGGAATACCCAACAAGGCTTTAAAAGCTGCGATTAAAATGAGGCCAGATTTATTTGTAAATGTGTTTCAGACTTGTCTTAATGAGGGCATTTTCTCGAAAAGATGGAAGGTCCAAAACCTAGTCCTAATACCAAAGGGAAATAAGCAATCTGGGGAACCCTCGTCCTATCGGCCCATATGCCTATTGGACACACTGGGAAAAATCCTCGAAAAAATTATTTGCAACAGGCTTACATCGATCGCAGAAGAGAGACGCTTTCTGTCGCCACACCAGTTTGGCTTCAGGAAATCTCGTTCAACAATAGATGCTGTTAAATTAGTGGTTGACATAGCCAAAGAGGCTATCGAAGGGAAAAGGTGGCATGGATGCAAAAAGGAATACTGTGCTGTTATAACGCTAGATGTGAAAAACGCATTTAACACTGCGAGCTGGCAGCACATAATGGAAACCCTAATCAAAATGGAGGCCCCGAATTACATTATCAGAATAATTAGGTGCTATCTCTCCGAACGGGAACTAAAGTACCGGAGAGACAGAGGAATAGAGGCGTACAGTGTTTCCGCGGGGGTACCCCAAGGATCCGTTCTCGGGCCTCTCCTGTGGAACTTAATGTACGACGAGGTTCTATGCATCGATTTGCCTCCTCGGGCAAAAATAATAGGATTCGCAGACGACATAGCTGTAGTAATAGTAGCGAAGCATATACAGGATATTGAAAGGAAAGCCAGCGAAGCCATAAAGAGAGTGAAGGCATGGCTATCATCAATATATCTAGAACTCGCTGATCACAAAACAGAGGCAGTTTTGATAAGTAGCAGAAAGGCCATAGAGACAATAAGACTCAGTGTTGGATCAGAAACTATAATATCAAAGCCCGCAATCAAATATTTGGGGGTAATGATTGATGGCCGTTTAAACTTTAAGGTCCACCTGGAGTATGCAGCATAGAAAGCATCGAATTTACAGGCATGCTTATCTAGAATGATGCCAAATATCGGCGGTCCCAAACATAGTAGAAGGGTATTGCTTAGTAGAGTGGTCAGCTCAGTCTTACTCTACGGTGTTCCAATTTGGGCTGAAGCAATGAGCCTAAAATATCATGCGAAGATACTCACATCTGTGTATCGCCTAAGCGCACTAAGGACTATTTGAGGATTCCGAACCATATCTGACGAAGCATCCTTCGTAATTGCCGGACTGATTCAAAGAGTGTATAAGCGGGTATCTGCGGGAAGTACCAGTTTAAACCGAAAAGAAGTTATAGGGCACGAAAGATGTCGCTCTATGGAGATCTGGCAAAAGCGTTGGGATGAATCGGAAAAGGGAAGGAAGACTCATAAGCTTATTCCATGCATTAAAAACTGGCTGGAAAGAGCCCACGGAGATTTAAACTACTACTTGACACAGTTTCTTTCGGGAAATGGCCCCTACCGAGAGTATCAAAAAAGATTTGTGCATGGAGATCCCCACACTATCCGACTTGCACAGGCCTTGCTGAAAACGCGGAACACATAGTATTCTTTTGCCCTCGCTATGCCCCTGAAACCCGAAATATACTACAGGGTAGCAACATTGTAGACTACATGTTAAAATCAGCAGAGAACTGGCATAAAATGTGCGCACATATCTCTGGAATTCTTAAAGATCTAAGGCGATCTTAACAAGCTGGAACCGGTTAAATAACGTAGCGCGCCTGCTGGCCAACCAGCCCCGTGAGGTAATACCTTAAATGGCAGTGCCGCGGGGAGAGTGGTTAGTGGAGAGGTTTTAGTACGCAGGTGCAGCTGTGAGGCTGCAAGTCGTGCATACTACTATGCCGGTATAGTAGTACTCATGAGAGTTCCCTCTTCACGGGCGTCATCCCAGAAAAAAAAATAAAAATACTAAGAATTAAAAGGTTGAGCTATTCAAACGACGAGGAGTGTATATGGCGTACGCTTGGGAGTGTGAGCCTTTTTTCTCCAGAATGCGTATGCAGTGGCTCTCATTGGTATACATGTATTAGTAAGATTCGTTGCCCCTTCATGTTTGCCCGTGATTTACCCCTGATCTAGCCCGCGAAATGGGCTCGCTTGCTCGTACGGGCAAAAAAGCCACTACGGGTAAATGTGCGCATGTCTGACGTAGTGCATCGAATCCAGACCGTTGGGAGACCAAGAAACAAGGTGAAGGTGGTCCACTTGGAAAGGCTTGCAGCGTTTGGAACAGTAAGTATATCTGATCAGGACGATCAGACTTAGGTGGAGGGCAGTGTGGCGAATACTGCGGCAACTCAAAGCGAACAACAACAAAATGGCAGAATGTTCGAGGAATGACGTAGAATATTCGACAATGAAAAACGTCAAGTGGATGAATACTACGAACAGCGAGAAAATGAGCGATAGACGGAAGAACGTTTTAGAGTTGCCATGAGTGTGAGCGTAGGTATATAAGGCCGCTACCACAGTGGAAGTCAAGTTAGTTGCAAGTCAGCAAGCTACCAGACAAGTTAGTTGCATCAGCAAA
>NW_023458573.1:455632-458365 GCF_013731165.1 Rhagoletis pomonella
CAAGCGAGCCCATTTCGCGGGCTAGATCAGGGGTAAATCACGGGCAATGAAGGGGGCAACGAATCTTACTAATACATGTATACCAATGAGAGCCACTGCACACGCATTCTGGAGAAAAAAGGCCCACCCTCCCAAACGTACGCCATATACACTCCTCGTCGTTTGAGTAGCTCAACCTTTTAATTCTTAGTATTTAAATTCTTCCTTTTGTTTAGTTAATACTCATTACATCCGATTTTAAAACATTATACACAGTTAAAAAAATGTCAACAAAGGCGAACAATAAAGTGCAAGTTTCAAGTGTAATAGCGGTGATTTTTGAAAAACTTTTTGGTGATGGTGATGGTGCTATGCTCGACAAAATTTGTTTATGGAATAAAATGCGCAGCACCTTCAATAAAAAATAAAAAAAAGTTTAAAAATCAGGGCTATTTTACAGTCACTTGAAACTTGAACTTTACTACACTTAAATTGAATGGGGTACAAAACTGCGTATCCGAAATGTTTCTAAAAATATTCTTAACTTATTCACTGCAGGTCATTAGGACGGCACACTCCTATGTTGACCTTTTTTAAGAACCTCTCAAGAAAAACAAAAAATCATATAAAATTCTGCCCAAGAAATGGAAAAGAAATTTTCTTTTTAAGTTTTAAATTGGAAAAAATTTCAAAATTGCATTTATTCGTAGAATATGCTATATTTTTACAAAAAAATAATATTAAATAAACAAAAGGAAAACTGTAAGTACTAGGGATTAAAAGGGTGGGCAATTCAAATGACGAGGAGTGTATATGAGCAGATGTGATCACTACCACAAGTAAACGCGAGCTGAAAGTGTGATTGTGGTAGTGTGCCAATTACGTTTGAATTATCCCTGCAGCAAGTCAAACTGGTTCAGAACTTGCGCTGAACTAGCCTGAAAAGGGACGGTACTGGTTCTTCATCTATCCCAACTCAATGCTTGCAACTGTCTTTTTTAACATGGCGATGTCCTACGAAGTGACAATTGTCGCCCTCTGCAGAACTTTTGAACTTGTTCTGAGCTGACTCTGGCTTAGATGGTTCTGATACAGTTCATATAACAACAGTTCTTGGATAGTTCAAAAAGGGTCACCTCCGGGCTAGAAAAAATTTAGTTTTGAGCTGGTTCTAATAAGTATAGTATAGAGCCTTTTCTGTAAATAAGCACGCATACAATTTTGTAAATAAAAATACTTCATTATATGTTTCAAGAGCTATTTGTTTTGAACTAATTTACTTTTTGACGCAAACTGTGCTTTAAATTTTGGAACATAAAGTGTCAACTATTCCTTTATTTTCTAAAACCGTTATTCTTAAAAATAATTTATATTTGTTACGTATAATGGGTATTTCTGGGATACCTATAATTAAAAATCTGAACTAAGTCGTATCAAAAAATGAGAAAAACGGTGATATATTGAATGATTATTCGTGATAACTCAGCGTTAAATTGCATTAAATTTATTGAAATGTAATACATAGACCTTCCGGCATCTCATAAGAAATATAGAATTTTGAATATTCACAATAGTTTTCATGCTAAATATTTTTCGTAAATTTTTTATTTAAGGATGGCTCATAAGGATTATAACATAAACAAATAAATTCACGTTTCTAACTGTGTTGGAAATTTAGTAGAATTCTAGAAACTGTTATAAAAACTTCAATATTTTAAATCAGAGTTTATAAGTATGCAGTTCTATAGCCCATTAAATTTTAGTATAATTAATCGCGCTGATTTTTTATAACTCTTCTTACGCACGCTCTTGAAGGCATTCTCCTATTTAAATATTTTCGTTTAAGAAGCAAGATTACACACTAAAATTTTATGGGCTACAAAACAGAATACTCGAAATATTTATAAAAAATATCTGATTAAAGATTTGAAATTTTGAAGACAGTTTTCAGAGTTCTATAAGTTTGCAGCACAGTTAGGAATTTGAATTTAAATGGTTTATGGAGTATGAGACATAGTACTTAAATAAAAACTAAACGAAAAATATTGAAAATGAAGAACATTGGAAATTAAAAAAAATCAATGCATAACTACACATTTCGCTTAGTGATACATTTACGTATGTACATTATCGTTCATATGAATAGCACTCCCATTTCAAAATGAGATTGTTTACCACTTTTGCAAATTTTTTTACATCTGATTAAAAGGTCAAACATTTTGACGAAAAATTGTTAAATTTAACTTTGTTTTGTATAAAGTTTTAAAACACGGTTTATATGATTTTATTCGTATTTTATACATACGTATATAGATATGTATAAAAATGACATTAATGTACCAATAACGCTTTTTTTGGAAATATTTGAGCAGTTGCCCCATAAACTATGTAGAGAATTACATATTAAGCAAACGAAAACAGTTTGTTATTACTTTTAGGGTCTAAGAAAATCGAAAAAATATACTATATTACATTTGTGCATCTTTTGTCAGCTTTCACATGACCAGGATGAGTAACATTGATGACAGCGCAACTAGCAACACATGAGTTTCAACCGTCCAACTCGGCATCCCCTTTTCAGTAGTTCAGAGACAGTTCTGAAATTTGTAGGGCGGAACTAGCGCTTTGCCAGACTGTCCCTAAATTTTGCTGCAGGGATTTTACGCTCACTTTGTTACGCTCTCGCATGTATACGCATACAATGCTTACGCTCGTTAAGCAGGTGCTCACTATCTGTTCATGTTTTCATATGAG
>NW_023458573.1:458465-459918 GCF_013731165.1 Rhagoletis pomonella
AAACACTCAAGATGATCAAATTACAGTACCATTAACATTGTTGTTCCTCAAACACTTTACAATACTTGTTTATGCAATAACAACAATTAACAATACTTAAGGCAATTAAAACACTTTACAAAACTTGCCACCACAATTTGCTGATGCCACTAACTTGTCTGGTAGCTGGCTGACTTGCAACTAACTTGACTTCCACTGTGGTAGCGGCCTTATATACCTGCGCTCGTACTCATGGCAATTATAAATCGTTCTTCCGTCTGTCGCTCATTCTCTCGCTGTTCGCAGTAGTCATCCACTTGATGTTTCTCATTGTGGAATATTCTACGTCTTTCCTCGAACATTCTGCCATTTTGTTGTTGTTCGCTTTGAGTTGCCGCAGTATTCGCCACACTGCCCTCACCTAAGTCTGATCGTCCCGATCGGATATACTTGCTGTTCCAAACGCTGTAAGCCTTTCCAAGTGGACCACCTTCACCTTGTTTCTTTGTCTCACAACGGTCTGGATTCGATACACTACGACAGACATGGGCACATTTGCCCGTAGTGGCTTTTTTGCCCTTTTAATCCTTAGTATTTACCGTTTTCCTTTTGTGTATTTAATATTATTTTTTTGTAAAAATATAGCATATTCTAGGGATAAATGCAATTTTGAAATTTTTTACAAATTAAAACTTAAGAAGAAAATTACTTTTCCATTTCTTGGGCAGAATTTTAAATGATTTTTTGTTTTTCTTGAGAGCTGAACAGTTCTTAAAAAAGGTCTACATAGGAGTGTGCCGTCCTAATGACCTGCAGTAAATAACTTAATAATATTTTTAGAAAAATTTCGGATATGCAGTTTTGTACCCCATTCATTTATAGTGTAATAAAGTGCAAGTTTCAAGTGACTGTAAAATAGCCGTAATTTTTGAATTTTTTTATTTTTTATTGAAGGTGCTGCGCATTTTATTCCATATACAAATTTTGTCGACCATAGCACCATCACCATCACCACAAAAAATTTCAAAAATCACCGCTATTACACTTGAAACTTGCACTTTATTGTTCCCCTTTGTTGACATTTTTTTTAACTATGTATAATGTTTTAAAATCGGATGTCATGAGTATTAAATAAACAAAAGGAAGAATGTAAATACTAAGAATAAAAAGGTTGAGCTATTCAAATGACGAGAGTGTATATGGCGTACGTTTGGGAGTGTGGACCTTTTTGCTCCAAAATGCGTGTGCAGTGGCTCTCATTGGTATGCATGTATACATGTTGTACAAATGGGCTCGCTTGCTCGTACGGGTAAAAAAGCCACTACGGACAAATGTGCCCGTGTCTGACGTAGTGTATCGAATCCAGACCGTTGGGAGACCAAGAAACAAGGTGAAGGTGGTCCACTTGGAAAGGCTTGCAGCGTTTGGAACTGCAAGTATATCTGATCGGGACGATCAGACTTAGGTGGAGGGC
>NW_023458573.1:460018-462049 GCF_013731165.1 Rhagoletis pomonella
GTCAACTAAACAAGGATAATCGTAGCAATATATTGCAATACAAGTATATGCTATATTACTAATAATAAATATATTTTCTGAGTTGTGTACTGGTGTTTTTTTTAGTGTTTTTTTTTTGTCAAATGCATTAGCCTATTTACTGCTGATCATAGTTACCCCGCTCTATGGGTTGGATTGTTATAAATGAACTAAGAATGTTGCTCAGTATAAATTTACATCGAATCTTAAAAAAAACAACTGAAAATTCACCAAAAGGGGTTCAACTCAAAATAACTCAAAAATATACACACATTTTTCAAATAGTCCAGTTTAGAAAAATAAGCTATTGGGATTGGTCTAGCGGTGAATAAAGACAAGGAAAAGTACCTCTTGGAATATATAAAGAGTCCGTCCACCTATTTGGGGCATACGCCGCTGGTCGCAGCTATAACTTTGAGGTATTCAGGGCTGTCATGGAATCCAAGTCGGTTTTGCTTTTTGTCGGAGTTACAAACCAATATTGGTTTCATTTGGTGTCATGAAACCGGATTGGTTTTGCTCTTTTCGAACATAAACAAAACTGATGTTCGAATCAGCTGTTTTGCACATTTGTGTGTATGGCGGCAATTTGAATGTACATTTTTTTTGACACAATTTTATAAAATTGAATTGTTTTCATTAATTTAAATAAAAATAGGTGAGCGCAAAATGACATCGGCAGTTGTCGCATTTCTGTTATTGGAAGAAGAAAGCTCGGAGGAGTTAAAAGAAAAATTTTGAGAGATTGCAGCAATCCTCTTGAGCTGCCTGAGACTGCGTAAGTAGATTGTTTTTTAATGTGCGTTTATAAATATTTATAGCGCATTTGCAGTTTCATAGCATAGGATCGCCTAAATAAAGAGGCTTTCCGAATGGTACTTGACACCATTGAAGGGCACTTGACACGTTCGAAAGTTCCAACAGTGCTGCAGTTAGCTTCTTCGTTGCGATTTTTAGCTGCAGGATCCTATCAAAGATCAGTCGGGAACGATTCTAGCATAAGTGTAGCTAGAAGCACGGTGTCAACGATTTTAGATGATGTGCTTAAGTACTTTCACCGACTGATCTTTGATAGGATTCTTCAGCTAAAAATCGCAACGAAGCTGCTAACTGCAGCATTGTTGGAACTTTCGAACGTGTCAGGTGCCCTTCAATGGTGTCAAGTACCATTCGGAAAGCCTCTTTATTTAGGCGATACTATGCTATGAAACTGCAAATACGCTATAAATATTTATAAATGCACATTAAAAAACAATCTACTTACAAGGTCTCGGGCAGCTCAAGTGGATTGCTGCGATCTCTCAAAATCTTTCTTTTAACCTTCTCGGAACTTTCTTCTTCAGCAGTAAGTAGGCTAATGCGTTTGAAAAAAAAACACTAAGAAAATGCCAGTACATAACTCAGAAAATATATTAAGGCTACTCATCTATTCGCGCAAGTTTCATATTTGGGCAATTGGGCAACATTGCGCAGGGTTTTCCTGAGGACAATTTTATATTCTGTGCAATTTCAGACTTTTAATTATTTGACATTGCTTAAGTTAAAAAGTTGAACAATTGAAACTCGAATTTAAGAAAATATTTCAGTCGTACGAAAAAGCGTTGAGCACAAATCAAAATGAAAGTAAACAAAATAGTTGACTGAGGGTTACACATCACACTGCGCAAATTTGCGCGACAGTATTTCCGCGCAAACTTGCACTGTTCGTGCAAATAGCTTTCCATACAAATTTTGACATTTCGTTTGCGAGGGTTTTAAGTTGCACAGTTTGCCCAGTTTGCGAGAGTTTTGCGCTTTTAAATGAGTACCCTTATTTATTATTAGTAATAGGCATGTTTTATTCAACCATCACAAGCAAATAGCTAAATCTTGGTCAAATGAAACGAAATTAGCTTATTTCCTATGTTAGCCTAATTCTGACAGTTGTTTGACTGCAAATAGCGTCAAAGTAAGTTTTTGCCTTTTTCTGATTGGCTGAAAGAGAAAATTTCTGATGCTGAATGGCAATGCCTC
>NW_023458573.1:462149-463474 GCF_013731165.1 Rhagoletis pomonella
CCAATATAATTATGTTGGGTAAGTTTTCCATACAAAATAAGCTAATAGCTTAAATTTCTGGACAAATAAAACACGGCTAATATAGCATATACTTGTATTACAATATATTGCTACGATTATCCTTGTTTAGTTGACAGATTTCCCAAAATCCTCTCAGTTCGTATCGCTGGATTGTTAAATAAGCACTCAAGATGACCAAATTACAGTACAATTAACATTGTTGTTCCACAAACACTTTACAATACTTGTTTCTGCAATAACAATAATTAACAATACTTAAGGCAATTAAAACACTTTACAAAACTTGCCACCACAATTTTCTGATGCCACTAACTTATCTGGTAGCTGGCTGACTTGCAACTAACTTGACTTCCACTGTGGTAGCGGCCTTATATACCTGCGCTCGTACTCATGGCAAGTATAAAACGTTCTTCCGTCGATCGCTCATTCTCTCGCTGTTCGCAGTATTCATCCACTTGATGTTTCTCATTGTGGAATATTCTACGTCTTTCCTCGAACATTCTGCCATTTTGTTGTTGTTTGCTTTGAGTTGCCGCAGTATTCGCCACACTGCCCTGACCTAAGTCTGATCGTCCCGATCAGATATACTTGCTGTTCCAAACGCTGCAAGCCTTTCCAAGTGGACCACCTTCACCTTGTTTCTTGGTGTCCCAACTGTCTGGATTCGATACACTACATCAGACATGGGCACATTTGCCCGTAGTGGCTTTTTTGCCCGTACGAGCAAGCGAGCCTATTTCGCGGGCTAGATCAGGGGTAAATCACGGGCAAACATGAAGGGGGCAACGAATCTTACTAATACATGTATACCAATAAGAGCCACTGCACACGCATTCTGGAGAAAAAAGGCCCACACTCCCAAACGTACGCCATATATACGGTGACCATATTTATGAGAGCCGAATACGGGACAAAAATAATTGTTCAAATTTGTTCCACAACAGCTACAGATCTTTTTCAATGATCCTAGATGTATTAGCCCTGAAATGGTATCCTTATAGTAACATAACAAATCTGTAGGATAATTTTCTCGAGATTTTTACCCCGTAAAATTTGTTACATTTTAGTATAATAAAGTGCAATTTTAAGTCGCTAAGGCTTACCATTAATTTTTGGATTTTTTTTTTTCGTTCGACCATTTTTTAAAACAGAAGCAAATGAGCAGCGATTTCCACTCGCACTTGAACTTTATAATACGCAATTTTAATAAATTACAAAAGTGCAAACCAAATTTTTTTTCGAAAGATTCTAAATATTAAGATTGAAATTTTAGTGAAACCTTGCAGAACTAATTTTTATAGTTT
>NW_023458573.1:463574-469411 GCF_013731165.1 Rhagoletis pomonella
GAACTGCAAGTATATCTGATCGGGACGATCAGACTTAGGTGGAGGGCTGTGTGGCGAATACTGCGGCAACTCAAAGCGAACAACAACAAAATGGCAGAATGTTCGAGGAATGACGTAGAATGTTCGACAATGAGAAACGTCAAGTGGATGAATACTGCGAACAGTGAAAGAATGAGCGATAGACGGAAGAACGTTCTAGAGTTGCCATAAGTGCGAGCGCAGGTATATAAGGCCACTACTACAGTGGAAGTCAAGTTAGTTGCAAGTCAGCAAGCTACCAGACAAGTCAGTCGCGAATCAGCAAATTGTGTTAGCAAGTTTTGGAAATTGTTTTAATTGCCTTAGCAAGTATTGCTAATTGTTGTTATTTGCATAAACCAGTATTGTAAAGTGTTTGTTGTACAATAAAGTTCATTGTACTATATTTGGTCATCTTGAGTGTTTATTTAACAATCCAGCGATACGAACTGAGAGGATTTTGGGAAATCTGTCAACTAAACAAAGATAATCGTAACAATTGGTGTCAGAATCGGGATTGCTAAA
The DNA here is from genome assembly GCF_013731165.1 of Rhagoletis pomonella. Lineage (NCBI taxonomy): Eukaryota > Metazoa > Arthropoda > Insecta > Diptera > Tephritidae > Rhagoletis > Rhagoletis pomonella. Next base: position 464,118 of record NW_023458573.1, read on the forward strand.
TAGATCCCGAAGGGAAACTTTTAATAATGGCAAGAATTCGGGACCTAAAGATCGAGGAACTCAAGTTCGAAAAGAGAAATTTAGTAACCTCAGGAAGAAAAGTGGAGCTACTATCACGGCTGCGAGAAGCTATGGAAAAGGAAGGCATCGACGTTGACAAATACGACTTCCATCGGGAGGACGACGCGACATCCACGAAAGGCGAGCAGAAGGAAGAGGCTGCTGGTTCATCGAAGAGTATGCAGCAGACATGTACGAGGATTGAAGAACAGGGAAAATCTCCTTGTTCATCAGCAGGTATAGACATCAAAACGCTAGTGGCTGCAATTTCATCCCAGTTGGATGTACGCTTGTCCCAGATGTCATCAAAGCTACAAGCGCAGGAGTCGCGTATGTCATCACAGATGCACAAAGCTTTAATCACAAAGGTCGCAGTCATAGAAAGCACTGGAGACACATATATCATCAGAGGTATCAGCGCAGGTGTCATCACGGCTAGAGGCCTAGCTACAGGCGCAATAGGTGCGTATATCATCGCAGCTAGAATCACAGGATGCAAAAATTACACAAATACTGGACAGGAGAAATTTGAGGCTAAGGTAGAGGAGTTGGAAGGTCGCGATTTGCAGTTGAATCGTCCAGCTGCTTTGACAAGTGCTCCCAAGGTAAAGACTCCATCGTTTGACGGCACCATTCTGTTCCAGGTCTTCAAGCTCCAGTTCGAGAAGACAGCTACAGCAAATCATTCGAGCAGGGAGGATAAGTCCGCTGCGCTGTTCGTTGCATTAAAAGGGCCTGCAGCGGAAATCTTGCAGACTATTCCTGACTGTGAAAGGAACAGTTACGATGCGTTAATGAGTGCAGTAGAAAGACATAATGGTAGTGAGGACGGGAAACAGATCTACCAGATGGAGCTGGAGAATCGCTGCCAAAAATCCAACGAGACTCTATAGGAATTCGCCTCAGAGTTCTAGAGGTTGGCCCACTTCGCAATTGGGGACGCATTTGGTGAGCACCTCGAAAGGGTAAATATCCAGAGGTTCATCAACGGAATGAGGGACATGTATGCCAAGCGAGAGACTTATGCAGTTCCAAGGCGAACATTTGCTGAAACAGTCTCGGACGCCCAGACACGTGAAACGGCGGCGCTCCTAAGTAGACCAGCCTACAAAGCCCATCGAGTGGAAGTGGAAACACCGGATGATGCAAATGAAATGCTGAAGAAGATAATCAAGCTACTGGGCGTGAAAAATGATGGCTCCGGCAAATATTTTAAATGTGGGAAACCAGGCCACTTTGCCCGCGATTGCACCGCAAATTCCATTGGGCGCAAACGTATGGCTGAAGGAGACGAGTCCAACTCCAATCAGTCGTTAAACTAAAACCAGCCAGCAGAAAGGGGCGCGCGATGGCTCCCGCAATTGAATTCCCCATAATCTCGGTCTCGCGAATTGCCAGAAATGTGACGTTGCGTTACTGTTGGTGGATATGTGGACGGACATGAGCGATTACTAACTGTGGATACGGGCGCATCACATTCCACCATTTGATCTGATATGGTCACTAAAGAGATAGGCCATTCCCTGGAGCAAGGTTGAGGACAGCAACTGGTGAGGATACCCAAGTTGTAGGAGAGGTAACATGCAAAGTCGCAATAGGGAATGTGATGGTGTTACACAAGTTCATAGTCTCGGAGATTGTGGATGAAGTCATCATTGGAGTAGACTTCTTATTTGATCAAGGTATGCAGATCTACATGAAGAACAGGATCATGGCGTATGAAAACATGGAAGTGTCCCTTAGCTTTGGGTATGATGACCCGTACAGCAGCAAGAAAGTGATCCTAGGGGAAAGCGAACAGATTCCACAGAAGTTAGAAGCAGTTGTTTGGGCGAAGATTGATGGAGATTGTGGGGCAAACAAGTTGTGGGTTGTTGAAGCAACACAGAAATTTACACCAGACGTACTTATTGGTAAAACCCTGGCTAAGACGCAAAAAGATGGACGCATCTCATTTCGAGCTCTTTCTGAGTTTAAATAACCAATCAAAGAAGAGGAACTGTATTGGGACAATGCCTAGAGGTAGAGGCAATCTTCCACTGCGAAAAGTTACCTGAAACGAAGGGTTGGAAGGAAAACACCGACACAAGGCTAAGGAACTTCTCCGCAGATACTCCAACATATTCGACAAGGATGGCAACAAACCAGGCAGGACCAACGTTGTGAAACATCGTATTTGTACTGGGGATGCAAGGCCGATCCGTCAAGCTCCACGGAGTTTTCCACTTGCCAGTCGTGAAGCTGTAAGCCAAATAATAAAAGAAATGACCGAGTGTGGTGTTATTGAACCATCAGCGAGTTCATGGAGTTCGCCGGTAGTACTTGTGACGAAGAAGGATGGTGAAATGCGGCTCTGTGTAGACTACCGGAAACTAAATGATGTGGCGAAAAAGGACAGCTATCCAATTCGCAGGATCAGTGATACTCTGGATTCGTTGACTGGAATAAATTGGTTCTCAACACTCGACCTTAAGAGCGGTTATTGGCAAGTGGAGGTAAGTGACGAGGACAAGGATAAGACAGCTTGCAGCGTGGGAGATGCTCTGTGGCAATTCACGGTGATGCCCTTTGGACTGCATTTGAAAACATGCTTGGTGTGTCTAGATGACATTATTGTGTTGGGTAAACGCTTTGAGGAGCACCTTAAAAATTTGGAAGCAGTTTTCCAGAGGAAAGCTGGCGCTGGTCTGAAGCTAAGTCCAAAAAGTGCTCATTGTTAAAGATGGAGGTGAATTACTTAGGGCACAAGGTGATAACGGAGGTCGTCTGTACTGCGAAGAAAAATATAGAAGCAGTAAGGGATTGGCCAAGACCTGGGAACCTGCACGAACTACGAAGTTTTCTTTGGCTATGCACCTACTACCGCCGATTTGTTCCGAATTTCGCCAGCGTTGCTAAAAGCCTTCATGAGCTCACTATGAAAAAGATAGCCTTCGAGTGGAACAAGGAGCAGGAGGAGGCTTTCCAAGCTCTGAAGGAACGGCTATGTAGTGCGCCTATGCTAGCGTATCCGGTTCCAGGTGCAACATTTAGTTTGGGATACGGATGCTAGTGGTTATGCCATAGGAGGCGTATTGTCGCAGGTAATTGATGGGCAGGAGAAGGTAGTTGCCTACTATAGCCGGTCAATCAGAAAACCAGAGAGGAACTACTGCGTAACTCGGAGAGAACTACTAGCGTTAGTGGAGCGCGTCAAACATTTCCACAAATACTTCTATGGGCAACGTTTCCGAGTTCGAACGGATCATGCAGCGTTGTAGTGGCTATTACAGTTCAAGAATCCAGAAAGACAGCTAGCTTGATGGATTGAGAGACTGCTATGACTTCACTATTGAGTACCGCAGGGGAAGTGTCTACGGAAATGCTTATGCCAGGTCCCGTCGACCATGTACCCTGGAATGTAAATACTGCTCAAAAGCTGAGGCCAAAGAAGACATTATCGACGTCCGGCTAACGCCAATAACACCAGCGGAAGAGTGGAAGGAAGAACAGCTACGAAAGTGTCAGCAGCAAGATCCAGATCTGGAGCTTTTGATGCATGGACTGGAGGCGGACAGACGGCCAACTAAGGAGCAAATGGCAGAGGAGAGCCCAATCGCAGAGGCATACTGGGCACAATGGAACAGCTTGAAGTTGATATCTGGCTGTTTGCATAGGGCATGGGGAAGTGAAGATGGCCAGTGCTCCCGCAACTTAATAACAGTTCCGAGGGTAAGCGTTCCGGACGTTCCCAAGAAATTCCACAATGGTCTCAGTGGAGGGTACGTGGGAACCACAAAGACCCTGGAGAAGATAAAGCAAGGTTCTATTGGGGTGGTTGTCGGCAATCGGTCGCAAAGTGGATTGCTTACTGAAATCCTGAAGTCATGGCCAGATGAAGCAGTAAAACTCAGGTGCGCGATTCGAGCGGATTGCCATGGATGTAGCCGGTCCATTTCCTATGAGCGCACAGAGTAAAAAAATTTGTCCTTGTGGTTATGGACTAATTTAGCAAAAAGCCGGAGGTATACCCGGTTCCAAACCAGGAAGCTAAAACAGTAGCGGAGGTATTTATAAAGCAGCACTCTGACGAGGGAAGAAATTTCGAATCGGCGGTGTTCCAAGGGATGTGTCACATACTGGGTATCCGGAAAACTCGAACAACAGCTCTTCATCCCCAATCAGATGGCATGGTGGAACGATTCAACCGATCGAAGCCTGGAAGACCATTTGCGGGAGGTCGTGGACAAGAATCAGAAAGATTGGGATGTCTGCATACCCTTGTTCCTGATGGGATGGGCAGTGAACTCCGTTTGCCTCCGTGACCTAAAGTTTGGAGTAAGTGGTGATGCAAGAAGAATTGGGAAAGAGACATCCAACATCCTGGAAGTGGAGCTGAGAGAGATAAATGATCTTGTGAGACAGCGTAGTCAAACTATGAGTGACAAGATGACGGTCAGGTATGATAAGGCGATGAGCGCCGAGGGTTTCGAAGAGGGAGACTTTGTCCCCGAAACTACAATGAAACTGGGAAGGTCCATATAAGGGCGTCAAACGGCTGAATAACGTAGTGCAGAGAAAGGGGAAAACAGTTTACGGGAGGAAGGGTATGAAAAGTATGAAATTATTTATATCTCCCCAAACATCATGTTCATCAATAAGCCATCGTTCGGACTTTGCTCCGATAGGAGTAGAAATGTTCCGTTTTGTCGAAATAATTTTAAACCTACTCCTCTACTACGTTCAACTGAAAATCTGCTCCGTTTTTTTGCATCAACAAATCTGTGGACTTTGACAAAACAACTTCTCTCAAGTGAGGCCATTTTCTCTTCAAAGCATTAATTCATTGAGTGACTGAAAAGGGAAACAAGATTGCCATCGTGAATATCCATCGTAATCACCCGATTTGAACCCGATCGAAAAAGATTGCTCTGTCTAAATTTTGTGATTGCGTCGTTACCGTAACAATTTTCGCGGTAAATAAAGAAAGAAATAACCTTTTTTTTAATTTTAACTAAGACATTTTAACTTTAATGATAATTGCTTGCTGGATTAAGCTGCCTTTACACGGGCCGATTTTCTAGTAGATTTTTGCCGTTCAACCAAAACCGACCCGTGTAAATTACAACTTAACCGTAAAATGTAAATGCTTTGGCAGCTTTAGCCTTTTAGTCCCTGAATACGTTGATACGAGGAGAAATTAATTGTTTTTTTTTATTAAAATAATAAATGTAAATCTATTACGAAAACTTGAT
>NW_023458573.1:469511-471825 GCF_013731165.1 Rhagoletis pomonella
ACAAACGGTTGTAGTCAGTGTGCAAACCTCTACCACATATGTGGTAGATCTACCACATATTTTTTAAATTTTGGGTCTCTACCGCATTTTTAGACAGAACATTTGTTTACAATTTTCACGTAACTCTAAAATTTCCACTCAATTCTAATAAGAAATATAGAAATTAATCAATACATTTTTAAAAAGGGGTATCATAAATTCAGCTTTAAATATATCTGTGCATTAACTTTTTAATATTTTAAAAATCCGCGTATTTATATTTGCAAAAGTATTTTGCAATGGAAAGGAGTTCTTTTTTCATCCTATGGTTTAATACATACGTAAAAATATAAGTTTGTTAAAGGGTCTTCAAAACTGACACAACTAAAAACAATAATTGGTAGGATTTTTCTCAAATTAATGAATATATTATTTTCTTCGCGATTATATAGAAAACTAATATAGCTAATGTTATATTTCTTTTTGTATCAGTTGCTTTGAATCTCTATGATACACAAGCACTTGTATTTTCCGATCTAATTTTTGAGTTGTGCCTCTTTTGACGACGGCGTGCGATATGTATACCCAATAAAAATGTGAAATGGAAAATCTGCCACATCTTATTCAAATCTACCACATTTTTTTCCGATTCTACCACACTAAAATAAAAGGGGTTTGCACACTGGTTGTAGTGCCAAATAAGAAAATGAAGATAGGGAAATACTAGACGATATGAAGTTTAAGCCGCGTAGGTACAACACAAAGCTTTTAGTTGACGAAGGCATTTTGACCTCTTTCGCGCACTAAACGTAGATCTAAACCTCCTTGGTGGAATAGGGAGCTGGGATCACAAAGACGTGATGTGCTAGAAAGCTTCAAGCTGGTCAAGGTAGCCGATAATAAATTCTGCTTGTGGGAGTACAAAGGCTTACTCAAATCATATAATAAAGAAGGGCAAAAGGCAAAGAATAAATCTTGGCGGGACTTATGTGAGAACTAAGAGGGAGTACACGAGTTGGGCAGGCTTAGGAAACTTCTCACCAAGATTACAAGCGCAGAAGACTTTGTCAGCACCCACTTTCCGGGAAGCATGGACTCGACAGACCTCGATAGTGGGGGAGCTATAGCGAGTAGCATCCTGCCAAACATCATAACTTCTTCCAAAGTAGAATGGGCAATCAACACTTTTGAGCCCTACAAATTCCCCGGAGTAGACGGAATATTTACAGTCTTGCTCCAGAGCGCTAGTCACCTTGTACCATGGCTGAAGGCGATATTTTTGGACTGTTTGAGGCTGAGCTATGTGCCGGTTCTATGGAGGGAAGCGAAGGTTGTCTTCAAGGCAGGCAAAGGGAACCCAGTTTTCTCTAAGGAGTTCAGACCTATAAGTCTCCAAAAAACGCTGGAAAAAGCTTTTGACACTGACTTCAGGGACATTGCCGCCAGGCATCTTGGCCAAGGCCCAACATCCGTACACTAAGGGCAAATCCCCGGAGACTGGACTACACTCGTTAGTACAACACATCGAACAAGCTCTAGAATACAAAGGATATGCTCTAGGGGTATTTCCAGATATTTCCGGAGCATTCAATAATGTCTCAAGTGGAGCTATTAAGAATAGCATCGAATCAATAGGCGTAAACCCTTCTATTTCGCTGTGGATTAAACGCTTATTAGGCGGCAGGAAAATAAGAGCGGAGTGGAACGACGCACTATATCTCCTCTTGACTTTTTTCGTTGCAAAACTCATAACTTTTGAACTAATAAAGATATTTTAAGAATTTAGATTGCATCTGAAAGTAAAATATCGAAGCTTCAAAACACACAGGATGCTAAGATAACAGGTTGCTTTAAAATATATTGTCAAGTTGAGATGTTGTTGAAAAGTGCAAAAACCAAAATTGTTCAGTAAATACTGAAGCATAATTAATGAAAGTTAATAATGTTGTATTCAAATATAATATAGAATAAGTTAACATAAGTTAACGGCTCTTCATCCCCAATCAGATGGCATGGTGGAACGATTCAACCGATCGAAGCCTGGAAGACCATCAGACAAGAATCAGAAAGATTGGGATGTCTGCATACCCTTGTTCCTGATGGGATGGGCAGTGAACTCCGTTTGCCTAGTGACTTAAAGTTTGGAGTAAGTGGTGATGCAAGAAGAATTGGGACAGAGACGTCCAACATCCTGGAAGAGGAGCTGAGAGAGATAAATGCTCTTGTGAGACAGCGTAGTCAAACTATGAGTGACAAGATGAAGACCAAGTATGATATGGCGATGAGCTCCGAGGGTTTCGAAGAGGGAGACTTTGTCCCCGAAACTACAATGAAA
>NW_023458573.1:471925-475930 GCF_013731165.1 Rhagoletis pomonella
ATCGATCGCTGTTTGCTGGGTTCGGACTTTCAAAATGGGAGTAAAAATCAAGTTTTCGTAGTAGATTTACATTTCTTATTTTACACTTAATTTCTCCTCGTATCACAGTATTCTGGGACTAAGAGGCTAAAGCTGCCTTTACAAGGTCGATTTGTCGACTGGAAAATCAACTAGCCAAAGCATTTACATTTTACGCTTGAGTTGTCATTTACACAAGTCGGTTTTGGTTGAACGACAAAAATTTACTAGAAAATCGGCCCGTGTAAAGGCAGCTTAATCCAGCAGGCAATTATCATTAAAGTTAAAATGTCTTAGTTAAAATTAAAAAAAAAGTGATTTCTTTCTTTCTTTACCGTGACAATTGTTACGGCAACGACACAATCACGAAATTTAGACAGAGCAATATTTATTGATCGGGTTCAAATCGGGTGATTGTGATGGCCTATTCACGATGGCAATCTTGTTTCCCTTTTCAGTCACTCAATGAATTACTGCTTTGAAGAGAAAATGGCCTCACTTGAGAGAAGTTGTTTTGTCAAAGCCCACAGATTTGTTGATGCAACAAAACGGAGCAGATTTTCAGTTGAACGTAGTAGAGTAGGTTTCAAATTATTTCGACAAAACGGAACATTTCTACTCCTATCGGAGCAAAGTGCGAACGATGGCTTATTGTGTATATGAGGCAAATTTACACTTTTTTTGGTGCACAAAGTCAGTACTAGCGCAGCCGTTCTGCGATGAAAATGATGTTTGGGGAGATATAAATAATTTGTTCGTAACTTTTCATACCCTTCCTCCCGTAAACTGTTTTTCCCTTTCTCTAGCCCGCGCTCGTACTTTGACTGCTTCGCGGGCCAAAAAAGTGCCCACCTCTGCACTACGTTATTCAGCCGTTTGACGCCCTTATATGGACCTTCCCAGTTTCATTGTAGTTTCGGGGACAAAGTCTCCCTCTTCGAAACCCTCGGAGCTCATCGCCATATCATACTTGGTCTTCATCTTGTCACTCATAGTTTGACTACGCTGTCTCACTCTTCCAGGATGTTGGACTTCTCTTTCCCAATTCTGCTTGCATCACCACTTACTCCAAGCTAGGCAAACGGAGTTCACTGCCCATCCCATCAGGAACAAGGGTATGCAGACATCCCAATCTTTCTGATTCTTGTCCGTGACCTTCCGCAAAAGGTCTTCCAGGCTTCGATCGGTTGAATCGTTCCACCATGCCATCTGATTGGGGATGAAGAGCCGTTAACTTATGTTAACTTATTCTATATTATATTTGAATACAACATTATTAACTTTCATTAATTATGCTTCAGTATTTACTGAACAATTTTGGTTTTAGCACTTTTCAACAATATCTTGACAATATATTTTAAAGCAATCTGTTATCTTAGCATCCTGTGTGTTTTGAAGCTTCGATATTTTACTTTCAGATGCAATCTAAATTCTTAAAATATCTTTATTAGTTCAAAAGTTATGAGTTTTGCAACGAAAAAAGTCAAGAGGAGCTATAGTGCGTCGTTCCACTCCGCTCTTATTTTCCTGCCGCCTAATAAGCGTTTAATCCACAGCGAAATAGAAGGGTTTACGCCTATTGATTCGATGCTATTCTTAATAGCTCCACTTGAGACATTATTGAATGCTCCGGAAATATCTGGAAATACCCCTAGAGCATATCCTTTGTATTCTAGAGCTTGCTCGATGTGTTGTACTAACGAGTGTAGTGCAGTCTCCGGGGACTTGCCCTTAGTGTACGGATGTTGGGCCTTGGCCAAGATGCCAGGCGGCAATGTCCCTGAAGTCAGTGTCAAGAGCTTTTTCCAGCGTTTTTTGGAGACTTATAGGCCTGAACTCCTTAGAGAATACTGGGTTCCCTTTGCCTGCCTTGAAGACAACCTTCGCTTCCCTCCATAGAACCGGCACATAGCTCAGCCTCAAACAGTCCAAAAATATCGCCTTCAGCCATGGTACAAGGTGACTAGCGCTCTAGAGCAAGACTGTAAATATTCCGTCTACTCCGGGGAATTTGTAGGGCTCAAAAGTGTTGATTGCCCATTCTACTTTGGAAGAAGTTATGATGTTTGGCAGGATGCTACTCGCTATAGCTCCCCCACTATCGAGGTCTGTCGAGTCCATGCTTCCCGGAAAGTGGGTGCTGACAAAGTCTTTTAGCGACGTATCAAGGTGCGCTTGTAATCTTGGTGAGAAGTTTCCTAAGCCTGCCCAACTCGTGTACTCCCTCTTAGTTCTCACATAAGTCCCGCCAAGATTTATTCTTTGCCTTTTGCCCTTCTTTATTATATGATTTGAGTAAGCCTTTGTACTCCCACAAGCAGAATTTATTATCGGCTACCTTGACCAGCTTGAAGCTTTCTAGCACATCACGTCTTTGTGATCCCAGCTCCCTATTCCACCAAGGAGGTTTAGATCTACGTTTAGTGCGCGAAAGAGGTCAAAATGCCTTCGTCAAGTAAAAGCTTTGTGTTGTACCTACGCGGCTTAAACTTCATATCGTCTAGTATTTCCCTATCTTCATTTTCTTATTTGGCACTACAACCAGTGTGCAAACCCCTTTTATTTTAGTGTGGTAGAATCGGAAAAAAATGTGGTAGATTTGAATAAGATGTGGCAGATTTTCCAATTCACATTTTTATTGGGTATACATATCGCACGCCGTCATCAAAAGAGGCACAACTCAAAAATTAGATCGGAAAATACAAGTGCTTGTGTATCATAGAGATTCAAAGCAACTGATACAAAAAGATATATAACATTAGCTATATTAGTTTTCTAGTTAAAGAATATAATCGTGAAGAAAATAATATATTCATTAATTTGAGAAAAATCCTACCAATTATTGTTTTTAGTTGTGTCAGTTTTGAAGACCCTTTAACAAACTTATATTTTTACGTATGTATTAAACCATAGGATGAAAAAAGAACTCCTTTCCATTGCAAAATACTTTTGCAAATATAAATACGCGGATTTTTAAAATATTAAAAAGTTAATGCACAGATATATTTAAAGCTGAATTTATGATACCCCTTTTTAAAAAAGTTTTGATTAATTTCTATATTTCTTATTAGAATTGAGTGGAAATTTTAGAGTTACGTGAAAATTGTAAACAAATGTTCTGTCTAAAAATGCGGTAGAGACCCAAAATTTAAAAAATATGTGGTAGATCTACCACATATGTGGTAGAGGTTTGCACACTGACTACAACCATTTGTCGGTTTGGGCCGAGACCAAAAAGCTTCTCCAAATAATTGCCTCTGTCGTGTGCGTATTCGCGCCAGTTGCTTATCCTGAGTGCAGACAGGTCCTTCTTCTTCCTTCTGATTGTATTGTAATAGTAATATTATATTGTTTTAGGACTAGGAATATAATAATTGGCCACAAAAGATTAAAATAAAGCCTATATTTAGCTCGCACAATTGATACAAAGGATCAGATGTTGGAAAAAGTAACTTTGGTTCCTAATGTCTAGGAATGTATGTCTGTATTATATTTATACGTGTAGTTTAGATAGCTCTCAAAGTTATAGTTTATCACGTCAATGCGACTCATTGGTATGGTATTGTTTAATAGTGAATTCGAGCACTTACTAAGAATACTAATTATTTCGCTTTTTACGACCCCGGGAGGGGCACCGAAATTGCGCATATGGAAACTGTGCATTTAGACATTATTTCGGTTTCAACCGAAACTGTGCATGTATGCTTTATTTCGGTTTTTACCATATGCATTATTTCGGTTTTAAACCGAAACTGTGCATGTATGCATTACTTCGTTTTTTTTCATATGCATTATTTCGCTTTTAAAACGAAAGTATGCATATGCATAATTTCGGTATTTTCTCATATGCATTATTTCGTTTTTCAACCGAAACTGTGCATGTATGCATTACTTCGGGTTTTTCATATGCATTATTTCGGTTTTCAACCGAAACTGTGCATGCATGCATTATTTCGGTTTTTGTTATATGCATTATTTCGGTTGAAA
>NW_023458573.1:476030-476734 GCF_013731165.1 Rhagoletis pomonella
GCTTTAATTTGATGACTTTTGTACCATTTCCGAGAGGATGCATGAGTGTGACTGTAACAGCGTGGTAATTAGCTCCTGGCGACCTTATCCACAGGTGCATTACCTCATACCAGCACTAAAAGAATCAGGCACTAACAAAAATAAGTAGGTAGTGAAGTTCGGGGCACCGAAATTGCGCATATGGACATTATTTCGGTTTCAACCGAAACTGTGCATGTATGCTTTATTTCGGTTTTTACCATATGCATTATTTCGGGTTTCAACCGAAACTGTGCATGTATGCATTATTTCGGTTTTTGTTATATGCATTATTTCGGTTTTCAACCGAAACTGTGATGTATGCATACCTTCGTCTTTCACATATGCATTATTTCGGTTTTCATCCGAAACTGTGCATGTATGCTTTATTTCGCCTTTTGCCATATGCATTACTTCGGTTTTGAACTGAAATTGTGCATGCATTCATTATTTCGGTTTTTGTTATATGCATTATTTCGGTTTTCTAACGAAAGTGTGCATATGGATAATTTCGTTTTTTTTAATATGAATTATTTACTTCTACTTAGTAAGGGTTTTAATCCCTAAGCGCGGCTGAAAGCCGCCTACGCAGAGAAAAGTTCTGCGCAAAAATACGTCCGCCCTTCTTTTCCGGCAATGCAGAAAGGAGAATTCTACTTAGTAAGGGTTATAATCCCTAAGCGCGG
>NW_023458573.1:476834-481186 GCF_013731165.1 Rhagoletis pomonella
GGGGGCTTTCGAGGGAACTATTATACGTAAGATCTTCGGCCCTGCTCGCATGAACGACGGGTATAGGAGAAAATAGAATGACGAATTGTATGAGCTTTTTAACGACATGGACGGCGGTTAGAAATTTTCGTTTAATCCTTTTGTAATAGTGATAAGCTCACTAGTCAGATAATACGAATCCTTGTTACAAATTCGAGGTTTAGGAAAACAGTTTGGTGTTTATATTATACCATGTTCTGACCGACAACGAAAACACTTTGAAAACGAGTTTTGGGATTGAGGGCTGAAGGCTGTTCACACCGGCTGTTAGTGTTTTCGTTGACATTTCTTACTTTTGATTACAGTTTTTCTACACAAAAACAGAACCAAAATACGTTTCCTTAATTTTCTCTTCATTTACAACCTTTCACTCTCATTCTTATTTTACTTTGGCCAGCCAATTAACAATAAAACCGAAATGGCCTATTAACGATGATAAAATATGACTTCCACTTCGATAAATAATCGAAAAAAGCTAGTGAAGACACCGATGGGAATGAGTGGAACGTGAGTTTTGAAAGAAGTTTTCAACGAAAACTGGTTTTCGTTTGACAGATTTTGCATGGACGAAAACACAAGTTTTAGGTCGAAAGCAGTTTTAGCAACGAAAACATGTTTTCGATGTCGGTCAGAACATGTTGTTAGAAAATTAAACCTGAAACCCAAATCATATAAACGTGCGACTATTATTAGGGTTGCTTTTAAAGTTACCTCTTTTCAGAAAACATATAGATTGTTCTATTGATTATTTCGCTGACCTACATACGAAAGAAGGCAAGAACAGTATACATATTTCTAGGGTGCGTTTAAGGCGCTGATTCCGAATATAACCTCAGCTTTGCCAATTGACTTGAGTTTGCGAATTATTGCGAATTTAGGAATATTTTCGGTAGCTAAAATTCACAGACCAATACTTTCCGTCACCGTAGGAAAAGCTGCTAATGCAAATAAATATGGAAGCTTCGAACTCAAACAAAAAAGGAAATTGTAATTTGATATACTTAGGTCTACGCATAATAATAATAATAATAATAATAGATTGGCGCTTACACATATGTTAGTGTTTGGCCGAGCTTCTCCTCCGATTTGTGGCATGCGCCTTGATATTGTAACACAAAGCGGAAGGACCTACAGTTTTACCGCTACTCCGAACGGCGATTGTATTTTTATGAGAAGCTGTTTTTCATGGCAGAAATATAATCGGAGGTTTGCCATTGCCTGCCGGGGGACGACCGTTGTTAAGAAAAACCCTTTTTTCTATATTTTTTGCGATGTTGCTTTGACCAGGATTTGAACCCAGGTGCTGCGGAGTGGAAGCGCGCACTGCTTACCACTACACCACAGCGGCCGATGCATACTATGTAAAAATAGAACTTTGTGATCAAAACAGGACGGAAAAGCTAGATGCATCCATACATAGTTTTCTTCTTTCTATAATATTAAAAATAACTTAAATAGTCATATGGTGCAGTTAAGTTCAAAACACTTCATTTCTATTCAATTGCAGATTCCTTAAAAAAAAAATCCTGGATCTTTCAAGGGTCCATCACTTTTACACAGCACGAATTTTACTAAGTTTTTTTCTCAATTTTTTGCCCAATTTTTTATGATAGATTAAATTGAATGAATTAAATAATGTACTAAAAATGGATGTAGCTCCGCTTATTCATATTTAGTGAATCTACATATGTAAGTACTAGGAATGTTCCAGGAGCCCGGTCCCGGAGGATTTGTAATTTGCATTGATGGCAATAACTCCTTTTCTTGACCAGTATGGCCTATATTTCTTTTTTTATTTAGTAATAATATTTTTTTATAAATGTCTAGCTCATTATACATATAACACCGTGCGATAGTAAATTTTACACACAAAAATCAATATATTCGCTAAACCATGGGCCGACTATAGTAAAATAGCGTTTTTAGGTTTTTACTCTGAAGTCAGTAATTCAAAAATGATTTAAAAAAAACTCAGTGAAATGTGCTTAGAGAAGAAGTATGGGTATCAAACTAAAGAGGAAATTCTATAGAATTTAAACAGATTCAGTTTTGTTGTGCATAAGGACTGGTAAGTGTTAAAAATGTCCCTTTAAAATTTTATCGTTGAAATTTCGTAATATTTGTCTTTGAAAAAAATTATATATTAAGGACTTATATAAACTCGATAACATCCTCGAATTTCGTCCTTCTAACGTCAGCTAATCGTCCTTGTGAATCCAAAAAGTTATATTTTTTTAATTCTAAAGAAATTTCCTTTTGCATTTAGTACCCATATTTTTATTCTACATTGCATTGATTGTTTTAAATAATATTTGGAACTAATCATATCTTTGAAATTACATAGTCCTTTAAAATAAATCCTGATGTCAGAGAGAAAAAATAAAAACGCCACTTTAAATAAAAACGTAGGTTTCAAACCCATTTATTTATTATTTATTTTATGGTAGGAGAGCTTCTCAAACAATATAGAAGCAATTTTTTCGATTTAAGTTGTTGAAAATCTAGATCCCGGGATCGTAAAAAGCGAAATAATTAATATTCTTAGTAAGTACTCGAATTCACTATTAAACAATACCATACCAATGAGTCGCATTGACGTGATAAACTATAACTTTGAGAGCTATCTAAACTACACGTATAAATATAATACAGACATACAAAGAGCCAAACCGTTTGAAATAATTCTCGGGCATTACATCACACTCCTACCCTGTCGGAAACACCAACAAGGAAAATGAGAATAGAAAATAATATTTCTCAGTCCCGTAGAATTTATTTTGATACTTTTTGATTTTTAAATTTTAGCAAAAGTCGTTATAAACAATTTATGAGATTGAAACCGAATAACGTGGAGCGCATGCAATACAAAGCAATGGATTTAATTGACAATAGACCTTGCTAACCAGGCGGTTCGATACCCTGCAAAAAATGGGACTAATCCGGGATGACTCCGGGAGCAATGGCAAAGTAGCATGCGACTAATACCACTTTTGATCTCTTTATATGGAATGAACTGTTCGCTTTTGTTCGGGCATGTCCTATGAAGAGACTAATGGTTCACCTTTATACCCGAACGGGTATAAAAAGCGACTAGTCACTTTTAAAAAATAAAAATTAAAATTTGCGCCAGCTGAGATTCGAATCGGGCGAATTAGGCGAATACTCTCTCTGTGTGCCAATTCCGCACATGAAATTTCATTGACTAAGAGCGTACATATCATTAAATCGTTAATAGTACCCGTTAGAGATGAGTTGGGGACTAATTGATCTCCAATTATACCCACAAGGGTTGAGTCGAGACTAATTGACCTCTATTAGTACCCGTATGAGACTAATTGGGACTAATTAATGCTCAATTGTACCCGATTAAGCGTAATCTCGGAATACTCGCGGAGATTAGTCGCACAATTTTTTGCAGGGTAAGGCAGTTCCAGGCGTATGTGTATGTGTAGGACTATGTGTATGAGAATGTGTATGAGTATGTGTATGAGTGTTAGTATAGCTACCAGTTGAGTAGGAATGTAAACTTCGTGGATGTGTGACTAATCGGTTGAGCAACTCCCTCGGCTTGATCAGCGCCAATAAATAGCGCTAGAGAAAGTTGAAGACTTCAGTCTCATTGAAATACGGTTTCAGTGGCTGGTCAAGCAGTCGCGAATTTCAAAGTATTTAGTGCAGTGCCGTGCAGTACATAATAATAAGATCTGCTTCAGTTGAAATCTGGCAGGTATTAAATAACAAAAAAACTAATTTAAATGTGAATAATTCAGTCGAAACTTTTTTAGAACCTTCTCTTATTTCTATTTAAATGAAAGATTTACAAATAGTATTATAATTTATTTCCACGCCAAATTACCCGTACTTTAGAGATGACACCGGCCATTAATACTTGGACATCCCTTTCGTTGATCGATTGAGCCTGTTTTCGCCACATTCTGCGGAACTGCGTTATTCTTGAAGCCGTGGATTTTGTTTTTTTAATTTTGATTTCATATGGGCCCAATAACGCTCGATCGTTTGCAGCTCTGGGCAATTCGGATGATTGGCCTTTTTTAGTACAATGTTGATTCCATTTTGTGTATAAAACTCTTGCGCTTTTTTGCACAATGGCTTGTTGCCAAATCAGGCCAAAACAATACAGGTTCTCAGTACAACACTCCACGTGCAACAACATGTTCAGAAAGATTCGGATTCCTTTTCAAAGTCCTTAGAACATCCTTCTACACTATTTTATTTATAGTGCCTGATTTTCCGCCAGGTTCCGCCTAGTTGCAAGTCAGCAAGCTACCAGACAAGTTAGTTGCATCAGCAAA
>NW_023458573.1:481286-482415 GCF_013731165.1 Rhagoletis pomonella
TTTCATTGTAGTTTCGGGGACAAAGTCTCCCTCTTCGAAACCCTCGGCGCTCATCGCCTTATCATACCTGACCGTCATCTTGTCACTCATAGTTTGACTACGCTGTCTCACAAGAGCATTTATCTCTCTCAGCTCCACTTCCAGGATGTTGGATGTCTCTTTCCCAATTCTTCTTGCATCACCACTTACTCCAAACTTTAGGTCACGGAGGCAAACGGAGTTCACTGCCCATCCCATCAGGAACAAGGGTATGCAGACATCCCAGTCTTTCTGATTCTTGTCCACGACCTTCCGCAAATGGTCTTCCAGGCTTCGATCGGTTGAATCGTTCCACAATGCCATCTGATTGGGGATGAAGGGCAAATGTTAAATCTGTTTTTGATAGACTTTTTTGAGCTGATTACGAATCCGTAATTATAAAGATTCCATCATGCACAGATTTTGAGAAAATCGTGGTCAAAGTGTCAAAAAATCGGGGTTTTTCTTTAATATTTGAGAAGCTCGTGCAAAGAGTAAAAATGTGGTAGAACCGTCCACTTAGACTTAACTTAAAGCTAGAACCCTAGGCTACTGCCCCTGAAAATACCATCCCTGCACCTTTACTTGATGGCCATCTATAGTCATTTGTTGAACAGTAAAAAAAATGCTGGCAAATTGTGCTATTGAAAAAAAAGGCTGCCAAAATCAGTTTTTGCTGTTCAATAAACGACTATAAGTGATCTTAGGGTCAAGACGAAGAGATGGCATTTTTAGGGATTGTAGTCGAAAGTTCAAGCCTTAATTTAAGCTTAAGTGGAAGGTTCTATTACCTTTTGTTTAATTGCGGCAGGGACTCAAACTTCGCCAAAAGTCAAATTTTACTGCTCAATAAATGACTATAAGTGCCCATAAGTTCAATGTGCAGGAATGGTATTTTCAAGGATAGTAGTTGTTGTTGTTGTTGTAGCGGCTACAACAACCCCGCCCAGGACGGTTGGTATCTCAGTCGTTGTCGTCAAGTTCTACTAACGCTTCTGTGGGGTTGGTCCACAGGGACAAGGCCGTTAGGGTGTTCGGCGATCTAACCCCGTTTAGGTCGGCGCAGTATCTCAGGATAGTAGTCGAGGGTTCTTGCTTTAATCTAAGCCTA
>NW_023458573.1:482515-484715 GCF_013731165.1 Rhagoletis pomonella
TACTGCCCCTGAAAATACCATCCCTGCACCTTTACTTGATGGCCATCTATAGTCATTTGTTGAACAGTAAAAAAAATGCTGGCAAATTGTGCTATTGAAAAAAAAACGCTGCCAAAATCAGTTTTTGCTGTTCAATAAACGACTATAAGTGATCTTAGGGTCAAGACGAAGAGATGGCATTTTTAGGGATTGTAGTCGAAAGTTCAAGCCTTAATTTAAGCTTAAGTGGAAGGTTCTATCACCTTTTGTTTAATTGCGGCAGGGACTCAAACTTCGCCAAAAGTCAAATTTTACTGCTCAATAAATGACTATAAGTGCCCATAAGTTCAATGTGCAGGAATGGTATTTTCAAGGATAGTAGTTGTTGTTGTTGTTGTAGCGGCTACAACAACCCCGCCCAGGACGGTTGGTATCTCAGTCGTTGTCGTCAAGTTCTACTAACGCTTCTGTGGGGTTGGTCCACAGGGACAAGGCCGTTAGGGTGTTCGGCGATCTAACCCCGTTTAGGTCGGCGAAGTATCTCAGGATAGTAGTCGAGGGTTCTTGCTTTAATCTAAGCCTAAGTGGAAGGTTCTATCACCTTTTTACTCTTTGCTAGAGCTTCTCAAATATTGCAAAAGCCCGATTTTTTGACACTTTGACCTCGATTTTCTCAAAACCTCTACGTGTTGGATCCTTTGTACTTACGGATTCGTAATCAGCACAAAACAGTCTATCAAAAATAGCTTTAACATTTGTCGCACCAACATTTTTTTTTCATTTTTGTTGGCCTGTGTAATTCTTAGTATTTACATTCTTCCTTTTGTTTATTTAATACTCATTCATCCGATTTTAAAACATTATACACAGTTAAAAAAATGTCAACAAAGGGGAACAATAAAGTGCAAGTTTCAAGTGTAATAGCGGTGATTTTTGCAAATTTTTTTGGTGATGGTGATGGTGCTATGCTCGACAAAATTTATATATGGAATAAAATGCGCAGCACCTTCAATAAAAAATAAAAAAATTTCAAAAATCAGGGCTATTTTACAGTCACTTGAATCTTGCACTTTAATACACTTAAATTGAATGGGGTACAAAACTGCATATCCGAAATGTCTCTAAAAATATTATTAACTTATTCACTGCAGGTCATTAGGACGGCACACTCCTATGTTGACCTTTTTTAAGAACTGTTCAGCTCTCAAGAAAAACAAAAAATCATATAAAATCCTGCCCAAGAAATGGAAAAGAAATTTGCTTTTTAAGTTTTAATTTGTAAAAAATTTCAAAATTGCATTTATCCGTAGAATATGCTATATTTTTACAAAAAAAATAATATTAAATAAACAAAAGGAAATCTGTAAATACTAAGGATTAAAAGGGTGTGCAATTCAAATGACGAGTAGTGTATATGAGCAGATGTGATCACTGCCACAAGTAAACGCGAGCTGAAAGTGTGATTGTGGTAGTGTGCCAATTACATTTGAATTATTTTGCGTTCACTTTGTTACGCTCACGCATCTATACGCATACAATGCTTACGCTCGTTAAGCAGGCGCTCACTATCTGTCCATGTTTTTATATGAGCAAATTTGCACATTTCTATCACTATTGCCAACTTCGTGCCTTTCGCAACAAATTTAGGGCTTTTTGGGAATTAAAACGCGAAAATTTTGTCGTTTCTTTGGAATTCATAGAATATTCTGGTAATAAGCTGGGTGTGCGCATATGCACAAAAGTATACAATTGCATGAAAATAAATCCGCTAGAAAACCCAAGTAAAGTTTCGCAAATTGTTTTACGAATAAAAAACATTTTGCAAATTTAATCAATTAACTGTGTATAGTTGGAAATATTAACAAGTGACATTGCGTGATTAGTTAAAATATTTGCACATACAGCAACAAATTTTTTTTTTAATTGCGCTATTTTCAGTATTTTGGTGATTTTTTAAATAAAAAACTTCGCAATACTGATCACTAGCTGACCGTCATCGATCGCTCTTTGCTGGGTTCGGACTTTCAAAATGGGAGTAAAAATCAAGTTTTCGTAATAGATTTCCATTTATTATTTTAATAAAAAAAAAACAATTAATTTCTCCTCGAATCAACGTATTCAGGGACTAAAAGGCTAAAGCTGCCAAAGCATTTACATTTTACGGTTGAGTTGTAATTTACACGGGTCGGTTTTGGTTGAACGGCAAAAATCTACTAGAAAA
>NW_023458573.1:484815-489925 GCF_013731165.1 Rhagoletis pomonella
AGATTAATAAGATCTTATAAGCTAGTTATAGTTCAGTGTTACGAACAAAGAAAAAAGAGGAATATCAGATTACAAACGCTACTTTTGTGTAGACTTGTGCATTAACCCTTATGTCGTAAACAACCATACCAAAACCTTACAATTAGCGTAAGTGAACCCAACATACCGCCGCCCTTGAACTAGCCGTGATAAGTTCAACATTTAAATTACAATTATAGTATGGAAAATTAAGAAAATTAACTAACAATGCAAAAAATACTAAAAGGCATGACTTAATGCCTATGTGCATATTTCACGTCTACGGATCTTCTTCGCAGAACAAGTCGCCTTTCGTCGGCAGAACACAAAGTTTCACGATTGGTCTAACCAAATCGCCATTTGGCGTCTTCAAAGTGACCACTCGTACGAGTCCATCTGTACCGGGGTGGCATTTTATAACTCTTGCCAGCGTCCACTTTGTCGGCGGAGTGGGCTCGTTGAAAATTGCGACCACATCGCCTTCTCCGACATTGCGTGAAGAACGAAACCACTTGGAGCGACGCTGTAAACTGACAAGGTACTCGTCTCGCCATCGTCGCCTGAAATGCTGTCTTATAGCAGAGATCGCTTGCCATCGCTGACGAAGACTGCCACAGAACCCTTGACCCTCAGGTTCTGGGAGTGATTTGAGCGGTTCACCGACCAGGAAATGACCGGGAGTTAAGACTTCTAGGTCATCAGCAGATGTAGAGTTGTCGCAGAGCGGGCGGGAGTTTACGCAAGCTTCTACTTTTCTACTTCTGTCAACAGCGTGTAGAACTCTTCATAAGACAGAAGAGTTTCACCCAGTACGCGTTTAAGGTGATACTTTATTCGCTTGATACCAGTTTCCCAGTAACCTCCCATGTGAGGCGCAGACGGGGGATTGAAACGCCACTCGATTTTGGAGTCCGCGAAAAATGAACGGAGTCGGGTATCGGCCATGCACTTTTGAAAGGCAATCCGCAGCTCCTTCTCGGCGCCAACAAAATTTGTGCCATTGTCGGACGACATAAACTTGCAATAACCTCTGCGGTTTATGAACCTCTTGAAAGCATTAAGAAACCCTAGTGTTGACAGGTCTCCAACAAATTCTAAATGCATTGCGCCAGTACACATACATACGAATGAGCATACGTAGCCTTTGGTAGCCTTCGCTCCTCTCCCATGGGTGAATTTGTATTTGTAGGGCCCAGCAAAATCGACGGCGGTGCGTGTAAAACAACGGGCATACGTAGTTCGAGCTGCGGGCAAGTCTCCCATAGACTGTGTGGTGAGATTGCGATTCAACAGGGTGCATTTCACGCATTTGTGGTAAATGCTGCGAATTAAGCTGCGGGCGCCAATAACCCAATATCGGCGTTGCAGGACTGTCTGCATAATGCGGGGCCCAGCGTGTAGTGTGAACTCGTGTATTTCACGGATGATCAACTTCGCAAGCGGAGAATTCTTTGGCAAGACGATGGGGTGCTTCACGTCAGGGGTTACTTCAGCATTCTTCAGTCTGCCGCCAACGCGCAAGACGCCTTTTTCGTCCAGATATGGTTGCAAACGCAAAAGACTGCTACGAAGCGGAATCGGCCTTTTTGCGCTGCAAAGAGAAATTTCGTTAGGAAAATATAATGTTTGCGTATACCTGATCAAGTGCAGCTCAGATTCGGCTATCTCTTTACAACTAGGAGGACCAAATAGCTTAGCAGCGTTGAGTCGAGTACTAGCTCGAGCGTTGACGAAAAATCTCAAAACGTAAGCGATAATACGGCGCAGCTTCGAATACGCCGAAAACCTCGTGAGTATCGACCAATGCTCGTTGGAAGTCGTGATGTGAGCAGAAACCTTGCTCCGAACACCCAAATCGGTCGTGTGATGCTTTGGTGATGTTTGCTTCCAGAACTGGTCTGGACCCTTCAGGAATTCAGGACCAGTCCACCAAAGCTGTTGACGCAGTAGCTCAGACGGGGTTATACCTCGCGAGGCACAATCTGCTGGATTCAACTCTGAGCGAACATGGTTCCAGCACTCTGGAGGCAGGGTTTCTTGAACGTCAGCCACGCGGTTTGCGACGAAGGTAATCCATCTGCTAGGATGAGCTTGTAGCCACGCCAACGTGATGGTGGAGTCTGTCCATGCATACAGCGGATAGCGGAGATCACCCAAACTATGCAGAACGCTTCGTGCTAGTTTAGCGGCTAAATGCGCAGCGCATAGCTCTAGTCGCGGCAATGTTGTTGTTTTGAGCGGTGCTACCTTGGTTTTTGATGAAATCAGCGCGACGGTGGCACTGCCGTCAATTTGCACGGTGCGTGCGTACATAACAGCGGCGTACGCGCGTTCAGACGCGTCAGCGAATATATGAAGCTCTGTGAGCGACCGAGTCGTTCCTAGACCAAGCCAGCGACAAATCTTTAAATTTGAAAGTAGCTTCAGCTCCGATCGATGCACCAACCATTTTGTTGCAAGGGAGTCAGGAATAAGGTCATCCCAACCAACGTTATGGCGCCAGATCTCCTGAAACCACATCTTTGATCTTATCGTCGCTGGAGCAAGCAGTCCCAGCGGGTCGAAAAGCGTGCTGGCATCCGATAAAAAAGTTCTCTTCGTTAAGGCAGCGGGCGGTTTTGTCATGTTAACTGTGAACGTCAAGAAATCGTCCTCGGTGTTCCACATTAAGCCCAAAGCGTGAACATCTTTACCCTCGACTAGATAGTGCGATATAGTCTTCGACGCGTTCGAAATATATTCGCTAAACTCCGCACAGTTCGACGCCCACTTTCGGAGCTCAAAGCCACCTTGCTGGAGTATTCCGGATATGTTTCGTTGCAAAAGTAGCAGCTCTGCTTTGGAAGCTGTACCAGTGAGGAGGTCGTCCATGTAAAAATCATTGAGGATGACGGAAGCAGCTTTCTCAGAAACGTTCGACGAACATTTTGCGGTTTGTTGTAGCGATTTGACTGCAAGGTGGGACGCAGCTGCCACACCGTAAGTCACACGCAACATTCGATAATCCTGCATGGGCAAAGATGGATCACGACGCCAGACAATTCGTTGTAAGTCTACATGTTTCGGCGATACGCAGACTTGGCGGTACATTTTTGCGATATCCGCGGTTACTGCGTAGCGATGCGTTCTGAAACGCGTTAGAATCGAAAACGAATCTTGCTGCAATTGAGGACCTACAAATAAGGCGTCATTCAACGAGTTTCCGGTGGCAGATTTAGCGGATGCGTTGAACACAACCCTCAGCTTAGTCGTGAGACTGGACTCCTTTACAACAGGATGGTGCGGCATGTAAAACATCTGGTTTGATGATTCTGGTGCAAGCTCCATATGTTTCATCTCGATGAGCTCCTGCATGAACTCATTGTAGCGCTGGCGTAAGTCTTCGTCCCGTGCAAGTCTTCTCTCAATTCGCAGTAGGTTTCAAACAGCATTATTTCGCGAATCTTCTAATGGAACATCAGATTTTAGTGGCAGCTCAACTATAAATCGACCGTCCGGTGCTCTGCGGTGCGTTGCTTCGAAAAATTCTTCACAATGACGCTCTTCGCAAGTGAGATGGGTCTTTTGTGGTGCTTCTTCCAGCTCCCACAATCGGGTAAGCGCTCTGTCCAGATGAACGTTGCAATGCATCGATTGCAGATGAGACGGAGCAGATTCGATTCCATCAACACTGCCAAACAGCGTCCAACCGAAGACTGTACGTTGAGTCATCGGCGTGCCAGGTGGACCTTTACGGAACTCAGAGCAAAGAAGCTGATCCATGGCCATAGGTATGGACTATCAAGATGTCGATACGCCCAGGCCTCGTGAATTGCGGATCGGCAAGGAACAAGCCTTGTACATGCGGCCAAACTGAAACTGCTAATGGATGTGTTGGCAATTCGCTCGTGATTTTTGGTAAAATCAACGCGTTGACATTAAAACATTGACCTGAACAAAAGGATGACAGGGAAAGTAGTACCTCACCTCTTGAACGACCTCCTTGCGACGACCCAATTCCGGTGATGAAAACTGCAGATGCCTTTCGTTGTAGACCCAAACGTTGCACTAGCGCCTCGGTTACGAAGGAGGCATGCGAGCCAGAATCGAACAACAAGCGAGCGGGTTGCCAGTGACCGGAACAATCGCGCACTTTGACGAAGGCGGTTGCCAATAGTACCGTCCTTTCTTTTCGTTGCGGTGAGTTTGAATTGGAATTCAAACACGATGAAATGCCTGCGGGAGCAGTGTGTGCGGAAGGATCACAAACAGGAGAAGTAGTTGCGTTTGGTTGCGGTACGGTGGTTGCTGTTAGAGAGGACGGCATAGCAGCAGCTACGTTGTTGGCCAAATGAGCGCTTGTTGCGACATTGGCTGAAGAAGCGGTATTATGTAGCAACGTGTGTTGGCGTTGATGGCAAACTCTGCATGCGGACGCGCTATTGCATTTCGCTTTGTAATGGCCTGAGCTGAGGCAGTTCCTACACACGCGCGAGTCTTTAATGAATTTTGATTTATCGTTTGCGTTTAAATCGCGAAACTTCTCACAACTGTATATTTTATGCGGCCCATTACAATATGTACAGCTCGAGCTATTTTGGGTTTGCACTGCGTGAAACACTTTTGTCGATTTGCTCACTGAAGACGTTTTGCCTTTCGGAGGTACTGCTGTAGCTGACGAAGAAAGCATAGCCAGAGATCGACACCTGACTTCTAAAAATGTGGACAATTGCTCGAACGTCGGGGGCTCATCACTCACGAGTGATAGCTCCCACTGCTTTCGCGTCTCGAATGCTAGTTTGCTGACAACTTCATGCACAAGCCAATCGTCCCAAAACTGCACTGGACGACCTAAAGCCTTAAGTTCACGTATGTGCTGCTGAAACGCGTCGAGCACTCTTTTAATTGCGTCAGCAGTATCACTAGCCGCACTCTTAACATCGGCCATCGCTCTGAGATGGCCCTCAACAATCACACGCAAAACTTTATAACGCGACTTTAATAAGTCCCACGCTTCTTCGTAATTGGCATCGCATATTTTAAAGCCACTTATTATTTTCAACGCGTCACCCTTTAAACAGCTTCGCAGATAGTGAAGCTTTTGTACATTTGA